>NC_051155.1:248373507-248471007 GCF_013339745.2 Dermacentor silvarum
GCGCCGCGTTTTTTAAAGCTTGCTTTTGTTCATACTTCATAGTTCAGTGTCACCTCGAGAGCAGGAGAAGGTGTAGCTGAATGTGAATAATGCTACATATGCGCTGCAGAGATTCGCCCGTTGGTTTTACCATAGAGGACGCCATACAGAAAAACGACGAGTCCCAGGCTCTGTGCCAGGGCGCAGGCCATCACAGGCAGTGCACAGAGAAGGGCACCGGCCACAAGCAGGATCCGGTCCGACAGCCATAGGCCAAGCAGTCCGTACAGGGGCCCTGCAATGCAAGTGATACGACCGAGGGTTGGATACGCAATGATTAAACAGCGCATATCCGAGCAGTTTCCGGCATTTCACCGGAAACTGCTGCAGCCACGTTATGTGTGATATACGGCGAAAAAATAATTACAAACATACGATAACTGGCTAAAACACAGCACTGCGTCTTATATTTAAAAGTTGACATCTATCTGGAAGTATCATGAAGTTATACAGTACACAAAGTAAACTTTTACGTGTTCCTAAAAAACAAAAGCTCGCTCTCAAAAAGAATTCGTCCGGGTCCGGACACAAAACTCAGAACCACCGCATTTTCGACGCATTCACTCTAAAAAATGAGCGACCAGGAAAGCTAGCAGCGGGCGATTTATTCGATGACTCGAGTCACTGCAATGCCGATCATATCATAAGCAGCCAACAAACATTGACACCAAGAATAACATAGGGGAAATTACTTGCACGCACTAATTGAATTAAAGAATTGATAAATTAATGGAAATGAAAACGGATGAAAAAACAACTGTCCGCAGGTGGGGAACGAACCCACGTCTTCGCATTACGCGTGCGATGCTCTCACCATTGAGATACCGCGGAACCGTTTTCCCATCCGCTTTCTGGGGTATTTATGTTTTACAACTAGAACTAACTCTGGGAGTGTTAGCCAGCGCCACCACTCACAAGCCTAGGGGCGGATGTGGAACATCCATTCTGTGAGCACGTGTTCTTTTTTTGGGTGATGGCAACTGGTCAATAAACCCACATATGCTCCCTGAAGGCATCAATGTTGCCGGATTCGAGCCCTCGTTATGTAATAAACGAGAACAAAGGGAACCGAGGGGCCCGATTTTTATTATTCATATCATAAGCAGCCAACAAACACTTCATCCGTTTTCATTTCCATTAATTTATCATTTCTTTAATTCAGTGTGTGCAAGTAATTTCCCCTATGTTGTTCTTGGTGTCAATGTTTGTTGGCTGCTTATGATATGATTAATAAAAATCGGGCCCCTCGGTTCCCTTTCTTCTCGTTCATTGCAATGACGATTAGCCGACATGATTCTGACGTGACCCTTCCTTCTGCTATTCTCCATCCTTGCTTTGAGTCTCTTATAAAAGTTGCAATAACTAGATCAATAAAATATTTTTTATAAAGGCTGTCGGAGAGGGAATCGTGATCTTAGGCGATCCGAAAGAATGCCGTCACGCAGTTGTTTGCCCGTGCATGTAAGTACCTGAGAGCTGCGACATGATGATGGCGATTGTGAGTGGCCACGACGCTTCCTCGCGGTTGATGTGCAGCATGTCCATAAATCCTATGTACATAACAGACTCCGACTTGGCCAACATCATGCCGAAGAAGACGAACACGGCCGCGCAGGCTGCCACGGGCCAGCAGGCTCGAGAGTCTGGCAGCGCCATTGCGATCACGTCTCTGTCAAAGGCCCACAGGCTTTGTTCGTCGCCGCACTTGATAGCACTTGCCTGCGAGAAAAAAAAAACGATATGGTTTGGTTAATTCAGCCATGTCATGCTGTATGCGCCGTTTCTCGTCAGAACACGCGCCATATCATTTCCGCTGAAATGTAGCACCTTCTGGACAGCATGGAAACAAGAGGGTTTCCTCCACAACCATGCGAGGCAGGTTTTCCTGAAGGACTGCGAATAGTGCACAAGCACGTGTAGCGAATATACAGCTAACATATCGATGAGATACCTCATTTTCGTGACATGGAAACCAATCGTCCAGGGTAACTGAGCCTGTAGCGACACCGCCGTAGTGTGCTTGGTCAGTAGTTGAGAGAGAGAATGCTTGGAAACGGCAAAGTGATCGCGGCTTGCTTACTGACAAGTAGAGGTTAAAGTATTCGCTTTAAGCGAGACAGTTACGCTGTCCACTGATATGATATGTCCCCTTGCTCTTAAAAAAGCGATGCTATTAGCGAGTTTTGAAATAGGGGCCCCAAAGGATTTGCGGCCCCAAAGAAGCAGCGTCAGCGGCACTTCGCTCGCGCGAGACGCAAAGATAGTTCATCGTTCGTGTCGGCAATGCTATTTCATGGAAATAGCGCTCCGACCAAAACTCGAGACAAAAGTATTGCGTCAATGAAAATGACGGCATCCATCCAAGCGATGCCTCTCGATTGCCATATGTCACATTCGGCCACAGTCCTCGTTAACCTACAGCCATCAAAAGCAATGAACGATGTCGTCGGCTTTCGCTATCACTCATTTCCTGTAAAATACAAGGGCTAAACGAGAAATCATTGTTATTTCTTAGATCGGTAGCCGAACTTGAAGGCCACCGGGCCTAACACAAGCACATATCGTTGATTGTGAGCTTAACAAGACAAAATTTATTATAAACACTGTACATTAGTACCCAGACTCCTTAACATTGACGAAAAACGTATCGAAAGAGCAATTATTTCGCTGTGCTTTAAGCTACTTTTTGCTGAAGCTTCTGTTTCTCGCACGACGCAAAGAGCGAGCGATAAACCATATTCTACAACTGGTTGCCCTTGCTTGACGCAAAGGCTGTGTGCGCAAAGCTCTTTGGGACCGCAAAGGTAGAGGCCCCCTTTTGAAAACTGTCTACTATTACCACCCAACCCTTGGGAACGCGCCTTTCAGCTGCCACAGTGTTGAGAGCGAAAGGTCGGTCATCTTGGGTAAGGTAATTGAGAGGTTTGGGAAAGTCTGCTTACGGAATTTCGTATATCCCATATTTTATTTTAGTGCAACGCTTAACCTAATGCTTAATTGTACTTCATTATTTCAGAGAAAATATTAGCGACAACAAAAGAAGTTCCTTCAGTCCTCCAAATGTTCCCCTCGCCTTCTCTCTCTCCTTTCAGCTCATTCAGCTAAATCACGCATGCGCACAGGTCTGCAGCCTTTTCTAGAAGCGCGCACGTTCATGTTGAAAGGACCCTCTGCTTAGGCATTCTAGTTTCTGAGCGTTCGTAAAGAAGTACTTTTCAAGGCGCCGCTGTCTTATTATTATTTTTTTCTTTTATGGGGGCGTTTCATCGCTGGTTTTTGAGAGATGGCTCCTTGCGAAAAGAGGCGGTCACATGTTCTCCTATGCTAATCTATCTCTCTCTCTAGATATATTTTAGTGCAATGACATAGGAGGCTTGTATGCAATTTAGGCGCTCAGAAATATGGCCTTGCTTCAATCTGTGCAGGAACGAACGCATACGGTTATCGGTGAGGCAAATTTTGGGGGACGAAGCTCTGGCTCGAATTTCGCTTGTGAAGCAAGAAAAGCGCCACTGGAAGAAAAACAGAGTGTTTGAGTGCATTCGACAGGTGAATGTTCACACATCTTAGTTCTTTTATGTTTCATTCTCACCGGATTTGTAGCCACGCCTCTTAAAGCGAAGATTTATTTGCTTCTTCCCCCAATTTGCGACTGCTGCAGTCTTGTCGAATAGACAGCGTGTGCACGTAGACAACATGTATATATTTGTGCAGCTAGGTATGTGTGTCTGAGTATGCGCCCATTCTCGGCCAATCCGCAACAATCGTATTGCATTTGCGTTATATTTCGCAAACATTTGCGTAAGTGCCGCTGCGTTTGCATAATGTGCTTCAACATATCCTTACACATACAGGAAAGCTTCATTCATCATCGGTTCCCACATGTGCATGGCATGTGCAGATTTTTCCTGTGATATAAAACAGCTTGGATATTTTCTGACACTTAAGGGCGGGCACTTTTCGATGAGTTGCGCGCAAACTAAATCAAAAGGGATAACTTTTAGCCTGATGCCATCGATTACGACTAGCAATGTGGTTTTCGAGAATGACAGTGCAGAATAGAGCCCTTCGAGATACGGCATACTATAACAACCACGTCTCCTACTCCTCTGGCGGCAATACGCCTAGAAGTGTTGTACAAAACCCGTGCAAGTATTTATGCTGTTTGCCCGAGGACGCTGTTGCTTCATCGGGAACAGGGTTCTAATCCAGCTGTCCAGGCTCGCACGCACTGCATGTGTAGGCGTCAGGTAAAAAGGAACCAAACGTGAGGGTTAAAATGTAGGGTCATAGCATATATCAGGCGAAGGCTATTGAGCTTGAACGGAACCTACCTTGAGCGCACCAAATGGAGCCGGGCGTCGGAAGCTGTCGCGGAATTCCCGAAGCAATTGCCGCTGCTTAGCGAGTGTCGCTACAGCTGGTGCCCCGGCGTCGTGACTACGCCGAGGCGTCTAAACGGTGCTTCTAGGTGAAGAGGCATCAAGTCTCCGTGTGCTGTGTACTCGGCTCCTCGAAGGGCATTGCCTCGAGCTGCCGACCAAGAGAGCCCAATGTGGACAGCCCTCTCGGATTCTGCTAGCCGAATAAAAATAAACAATAATAATAATAAAAAAAACCTGGCCGTCGACTCGCGCTTGACGCTCTCGCTAACACCGAGAGTGTATTCTCAGTCTGCGACCACATGCACTCTGCAACTGACCGGGGAGCCTCAGTCGCAACATGACCCTGAGTTCCCAGAAACGTAGCTACCCAATCGAGTTCTGCTTATCATTAAAAAAATAAAGAACGAGACAGAAGGCTTGAAATCCTAACAGACGGAAAGGTCAGCACTGGACCTAGAATTTAACCGGTCGCGTCCGGTCCATCCTGGGCAGGCGAGCAGGCCTCAACCGTAACAACATATTGGCCGTGCCCCCATCCTCTCCCTCCCGCACCGCTTCCACCGTCCCGCTGAGCGTGACGCTGTACAGCGGTATCAGAAGGCGGTCGGGGTCCAATTTCGCCATGGGTGCGCTATCTCGGCGAGAGGAGTACGCACGCGAATGCGCCGGGCAATTATCTCAGCGGTGGTGGGTGGTGGAGTCTTGACACAACCGCTGGCGAAACAAGCCAGGGCGAGAGGACGCCCGGCCCATCCTACGTGAACTACACGTGTCGTTTACTTCGTTGCAGCTGCCTGGAATTGTCTACGGTCAATTTTGCGAGATTCATCAGAGGGCGAACAGGGGTCCTCAAGAGCCCCGGCTTCAGATACCCGTTAGGGCTTTCACCATAAACTGTTTGAGCAGTACAGATTTCGCATTTTTATTTTCGTGTTGATGATCATGCCATTCACCACGGGCCAGAGGTACTTTCTTTAGTGCATATGTGAAATGAAGAACTGTTTGGCGAGTCAGGTTTAAAAAACCGGGCACCTAGATATTGCTGATGTTTATAGCCTCCGAAGCAGAGCGGCTTTGTGCGCCTGCATTATTGAATTTATGCACATCCTGGGGCGTCACTCGCGGCTGTGAAAGGTATATCAGACAGGCTATTTATCTGCGTCTTTCTGTCCCCACCACCAGCCCTCATAACCCTCTTTCTCTCCCTTTCCCCCTATCACGGCGCAGAGTAGCAGGCTAGAGGAGTCAACCGCAGGCCTACCTCCCTGCCATTTCTTAAATAAAGTCACAAAAGCACTATGCATGCTTTTGTGCGTGCGCTGGCAAAACATCAATTGTTAGGAAGTTTCAGAAACAGCGCCCGCAAGTGACTTTGCGTACCCGAAACCCAACTTGACGTTCTTATACACTCCTTTTGCGTTCTTGTGCACGCCCGGCCGATAGCGCCCCCCTGCCTTTGGTTCCCCTGTTTCCGAAACTCCCTATTGTGTCGCACTAAGCAAACGAACGTACTGTCAGCTCTACGTCCATCGGCATCCTCGATCGCGACACGACGGGTTCCGCTGTCCCATAAATTGGAATAGGAGCTTCTCGCTCTACGCAACACCAGAAATAATTATGCGCGACATTCCTACACGTGCAAAATCTCGAAGACCTCTCCGCAGTAGCTAAGGAGCTGTCAGTGCAGACCGGTGGCGGATTGAGGGGCGATTGCTATGTTGCAGCCTTCCACATAGCATCTTGGGTTGGGTGATTCCCCCTATCCAAGCATTGAGCAGCCTTCAGCCGCTGGCCAGCATGCGCTAGTTCAGCAGATGAATAACTGTGTGTTTACCGTAAGCTTCCAAAGAACAGTCGGCGAGATCTAGCGCCGCCGCCGCGAAGCCTGCGCGTGGCCTCCAAAATTCATGGCGCGCCGCTGCGTGCGAACGCCGAGAAAAATGTCATGCGGCAACCGGGCTCCTCTCTCGCAGGAGCATACATTAAGCGGCACACAGTTACTCAAACCGGCGTCACAGAAGTCCACTGAAGAGCGGCGCATACGCAGTGCCACGTACCTAGTGGCGGAAGGCGTACCGGGCTCCTCTCTAGGGCGTCTTTCTGGACACGCTGCACCACCTAGTGGAGCTGCCGATAAGTCCGCGCGTGGCCTCCGAGACGAGAAGCGTGGCGCGTCAGTAGTGTCTCCGAACGCTGAGAATTCTTCCCTCGCTTGCCACACACTCAGAGGCGCATGCTAACTTGGCGAGAGGTTCATTGAAGAATGGCACATACCCAATGCAGTCGTGGCGCAGCCTGCTAATGCGTCGGGTTGCTGTCCTTGAGCAACCCTTGATTGTGACGTGGGTTTGATCCCGCTAAGCATCGAAGAAATTTAAGGGATTATTTTCGTCATTGTAGATCGGCACATTCCCAGTGAGACATACCTGGATACCCAAGTTGGCGTCGAAGAGGTTGGCGGGAAAACGGTTAGAGACACAGATAGATAGATAGATGGACAGCCCCCGAATGTTACGTTAAGAATGCTAATCGTATTAAAACTTGTATTCAGGCCTTTTCTATTCACATCATCATCATCATCATCATCATCATCATCATCATCATCATCATCATCATCATCACGATAGCTTTCTTTCTCTCCCTTTAGTCCCTTTCAACACTACCGCAACGCTGAGTAGCAGGCTAGAAAATGGTAGCTAAGGCCGACCTCTTTTCTCTTATAATAAATTTCACGCTCTATATTAAAGGCTTTGGTAAGCCCACTCACGCATCTGACGGAACGGAAAACTCGAAATTTAATCATGGCACCGATAACTTGAACCGCAGGGCACAATAATGTTCAGGTGCAGGCCAATCTTGAGCCTTGCGTATGTAAGCATTCAGTCGATTGCATGACTGGGGCTGCCAAGTCATGTGAAGGGGTTGATTGCAATGGAGCTACTTAGTGCAGTCAATGGCTAGGTGCTGCTGAGTCCATGTCTCTTTTTTTCCATTCGACCGAGTTCCGCATGTGGCATACGAAAAATGAGTAAATGAAACGAGCTGATCAGCCTCATGTAAGAACTGTAGGAGTGGCTTATAAAAATCGTTGTTTATAAGCCAACGCAATGGTTGAGATAATGTTGCTGAGTAGGATAGACAAGTGGTGTCAACACACCGCTGGTTTCATTACGCCAGAGCGTTCTTGATTCTATACATAATGTGCGGTAGAACAAGATATGTATTCGGGGAGCCTATGTCTCGACAAAGGGACAGTCTTTGTTATGTCTTGATAAAGACAAGTCTCCTCATCGAAACGTTGGTTCCAGATGCATTTTTTTGTTGGACCATTGTTGGTCATTTAAATCTTCCATCTTCCTGCAAACATTTGTCTTGTTTAGCTCTTGTGAGCACTATAGCTTTAACACTTTAACCCTTTATCACATTGACAACCAATAAATTACTGCGAATGCACTCACCGTCTACACGGGACTCCTAGAAGCGATAACTAGAGCTCACCTGGCTCGTGTAAGTCTTCTTTCCTAAGCACACGCGACAACGATGGCTCTGTGCGATTGTAATCCTGGTACGACTTCTATCACGTGGCGCAAGGGTCTTCGCGACTGCCCAACTGTTCTTCGGCTCAACCCCATCGCAACCAGCTTGGCGAGTCTCAAGATCAACGGGAAGATCTTTGCTTTCTTTCGGCTACACCTGTGCGACCAATGTTCATACCTCACTGGTGTGGCGCGCAAGCAGAACATTTGCTCCCGAGTGAGTCTTGCCAATTATCACGAGGACAAGGGGGAGCGTGTGATGTCGACGACGTGTACGCTGCTTTCCTGTCGCGTCGCTCTCTCCCGGCTGGCACACCGACGCTTCCGTCTATAGCGGGGGGCGGGATATCTCGCTGTCTGTATACTGCATGTCATACATTGAGAGCGCTTCACTGTGCAAGGACAAATACCTAAGCTCTATTTTGGTTCTGGACACTTCAAGTACGATAAGGCGATCGTCACGCTCTATTGTCAAGTGCCATCGACCTCGCATGTGCCGCTGATCTTCGACACTTTGACCCTTTCTTTAGAGCCTCAGCCAAGTGCAAGCTCTCACTTCAAAAAAGTATCGGCCTTCATAAATATCAGTGCCACAAAGAGGCGTGTGACATATCGACATCTTGTGGCCACTTTTGTTTGCATTTATTAGGGGCGAAGCACCTTAGGGTGTGGGTCGTTCCCTCCTCTGTAGTAGTAGTAGTAGTAGTAGTAGTAGTAGTAGTAGTAGTAGTAGTAGTATGTAGCCACCTCTAGTTTATGAATTGCTCAATAGATGGCGTAAGTGGTAGCCACCTGTAGTTTTGTGAAGTCTTCACTAGATGGCGTAAGTCTGTAGCTCTGGTTGGCATGGAGACCGCTATGTATGTATACGCATATATACATACCAACGCCTCCTATAATAGGAGGCGTTGATACATACATATGTATATGTATAGTATAACCGGAAGCCGACTTCCACTTCCGTTTCCCCTTCCGGTTCCGCTTGCGTTTCCCCTTCCGCTTCCGGTTCCGGAAGCCAGCTTCTGGCTTCCGGAGAACGCTTCCGGTGTTTTTCTCTCTCGTCCGTAGCTAGGTGCGCTAGGTGCGCTGCGGTGCACAAGGGCGTTCGTTCCCGACGCGCGCTCTCTTTATCTCTCGTCCGTAGCTGTGGTTTACCCGAATGATCCCCCGGTGCTTCGCCCACTCATCATCATTCACTTCGTGGATATGCTGTGATTTTTTTTAATATGCCTCCTCCGGACTCCCGGATAATGTCGCAGTAAAACGATGGGGCGGGTATCCCACACTTAAGAAATATGACTTTGCAACAACAGGAAACTCAATTTTGCGCCTTTTTAGTGGCTTATTATGTAGTGAAGTAGGGGAGCGCAATCAACACATACAAAGCCGAAGAAAAGGACAACACGAGCGCTTACTCGTAACTAACTTTTTGTTGACGTAATACACGAAAAAAAGGGAAACAAAGTGTCGCTTTATGCACTGAATCAGAAAAGTAACCGGAACGCCAATGCATTATTCCGCAAATTTCGGAAATTAATATCTGGAAACTGGTGTCATCCTGACAATGCGTTCCAAGTGCCTTGTAAACTCCACGGTAGAATTTGTAAATTGCAATATACACTCGCTACTTTCGCAGGTGCCGTCCGTCAAGGCGCTGACCGACGTGCTGATGGACGCTATATATTTGAGGGTATTAAAATATTGGAGATATTTACATAAGACCAGACGATTGAGTGCCTCCAAAAACGTCGCAGAAGCTTGTTTTTAAATAAAAAGCTTCTTAAGTAAAACGGTTGACGGAGTAATGACTGCGGTTCGCCGACTGGTCGTTCTTGGGAGCCCCAGGGTTACATATTGCATATTCCCGATTTCAAGGTAGCGTTCGGTGATAAGGCTTATGAGATGGCAGTAGCTTGCTAAAGCCGACTCCACATAGTTTGATATAGTTTGGCACGATATATATTTTCCAGGGGTAATTGGAGACAGGGGTAATTGGAGATCACAGGGAGAGGCCTTAGTCCTGCAGGGGACATAAATATAGGCTGATGATAATGATGATATTTTCCTAACTATAAGAGTACATCCCTGATTAACTGATATTTTATTGAAAAAATGAGACCTGTCATCCGTTATCATAAAAAAAAGGAAAGAGAGGAGAAAACAAGTCACCACATGGCTGTAGATAGCGCAGCACATTGCTGTAATCTCGCGTGATTCCCTGATGAAGGCCGGACCCCGGCGGAAACGTCGGCAAAATAACATGTTTTCGTTTCGTGCGTCCTATCTCTGACTTCTGACTTAAACAACACACACACACACACACACACACACACACACAGCACACGCACACGCACACGCACACGCACACACACACGCACACGCACACGCACACGCACACACACACACACACACACACACACACACACACACACACACACACACACACACACACACACACGAGGGACGTTCTGATGATGTTGTATGGTATTTAATGGCGCAAGGGCCAGGTATGGCCAAAGAGCGCCAGGAGGGACGTTCTGAAAGTACGTTTCGTCATTTTTTTTAAAGAGAACATGACAGGGAACATACCAGGTGCAGCAAGCAATCGCCATCAGAATCCACACCCGCTGCTGGTTCAACGACGGAAGGCGCGTCAGCGTAGGACGAATGACGCATGCGCAGAGCGCCAAAGAAGAGAGTGTAGCAGCAGACCGGCGTGCCCGAGGTTATTCGAGTACAAATCACGATGGCAGACAGACGTGTGCTGACAATGTGGTCGCCAATGGGAGTACATGTTGTTACCCGGTATGAATGCCCACGTGGGACTTGTGCATCCGTCATCTATAAACGCCTACAGATCTTGTATGGTGAAGAGGTCATGTCTCGTCAAATCCCGAGGTGGAGCAGGCTGTGCGACTATTCCTTGCATCGCAGGGCACCGAGTTTTACCAGAGTGGTGTCTTCAAACTGATTGCCCACTACGAAAAATGTCTCAATGTCGGTGGCGACTATGTGGAAAAATATGCAAGGTGTAGAGTTCATAATGCCATGATTGATTTTGTTTTGGCAATAAGGGTTCCGTGCGAAAATAGATGACGAAACTTACTCTTGGAACGTCCCTCGTATATACGAGGTGATCATTTTTAATCTTTCGGGAATATTGAAAAAATCGCCTGTGGCAGATAGCATAACTTTTTTCCTTGAGTAGGATTATTCGAAGAAGCGGACACTACTAGCACGGAAATCGAAACAAGTAATCAACTAATTAACAAAGATCACTAATTAATTCCTTAATTTACGGCACAGATTGCAATTTACGAATTGCAGCCGTTGAGCTTGCAAGACGTATCCACATGAAACGAATCTCTAGGATGACATCAGTTCTGAGATATTATTTCACAAAGTGTGGGATGAAATACCTGGGCGTTCCAGTTAATTTTGTGCTTCAATGCATAAAAGAGCATCTTGTATAAAAAAGTAAGCGGAACAACAGTGCGTTTTTACTTCGAGTTTGATGGTGCATATCTCCAAACTGTTGTCATTCTGGAAATTTATTCGAAGGGAATTCCAAAAGAGGCAGCCAACTAATTAGGTTCAGTTTTAAACGCGAGATCCCTAATTATCATTAAAACAACTGTACGAATAACCTCTCAACATCTTTAGAGACTTGTTGCAAACGAATCTTCCAAGAATGAATGGCTGCTGTATGGCCAGCTTACCAAGAACTCCAAACAAATGGTCGTTGAAAAAGATCAGCAGTTGTGGAAAGAGAAAAGAAAAAGCTGCTGGAAGAAATTCTGTGCCGTAGACACATGTAAAATGGCCCGTTCCAAGAGAAACATCACTGCTTATAGCATAAAAGATAAAAGTGCTACATGACTAGACTGAAAGAAACACTTAATTACAGAATACAAGCAAAACTCTCGGATTTTCATGTAGACTCAGTCCACCGCGAAATTTAAACAAAGCTTGCATTACCCTTTTTTATGCATCGCTTCGAAAACGTTTGTCGTTATTTTACTTTTGATAATTTGCGATGCTTTGCTTAGCAGACGGAGCACACTATCACGAGTTTTAACAGTCGGTTGTTGCAAAACATTTGGACAATTTCGATATTCGAAAATAGCGAATAGTTCCTTTTCGAACTCGAATATGTATAGTTTGGGTGTAATGTTCGATTCATATTCAAAAATGCGGATATTCGCTCACCCTTAATTAAAAGATATTCCCCACCACAGTGGCTCTCATTGATTCAAAATCAAGTGTCATTTTAGGCTTATAGCTATAGTTGTAAAATCAAATTTAGGCCGAGCTATTAGCGCTGCTTTCGCAGCGTGTTAATTACTTTTTTTACAAGGCCACGCGGTGACGTTGCCTCAGGATGTCCCTCACGAACGAGAGCAAGTTATAAAAAAACAAAGGACATCAACAATACTTGCAATACTTCAAATATCGAGGAATCACCCTTAAAAAAAAGTGGGAAGGGGCACTCACTGGCTTGTGTTTCGCTGCCCATTATCGGCGACAGACATCTCCACGCGCGACCGCTTTGCACCGGTCTAAGTCGTGTCGGCTGCTACTTTCTGGTCCCGCATATAAGCGAGGCCATGAGGCAGCACTCTTGCGCTAGAACCAGCAATCGCCGTCAACATTAGCGGTGAAAAAGAACGTAACATGCAGACTTCCATAAATTCCAGTTGAATTTCTATCGTTTCTGTGTCGACAAATCAAAGTATGTGAGAAATTAGTGGGGCCGCAACATTCATATGCGGATGGATTAGCAGCGAAGCTGTTTAGGCTGCATACATGGGTTGCACACGTGGGCTGCATACATTATGAAACCATACACATTTTTTTTTTCATACGGCACCACACTACGCCGACAGGGAGCTTTTGTTGGCTGCTTCGCCCCGTGAAACCCTACATCATCGCGGCTCGCTGTTCGCTTGTAAATTGGACTGGAAAATACGTGACCACGAAAGCTATCGACAAACAGGCGAATGCGAACAAGAAAAAATTGGCAGAGGCACTTAGGACTGCTTACGTGTGGGAATGCGACAGCATTATAATCTCTTTGGCGAAACCTTTAGCCAGCTAGATGGCTGCGACGAGACGTGTGGAATCACGCACGCACTAGGCACACCTTCAGTCCGCCACGCGTGAATCCGCCGTGGCGTTGGGGAATCGTGCTCGTCTCGCGACCCAGAAGCCCGGGTTCGATTCCCTCCCAGACGGAAATGTACGAAGTTTTCTTTTCAAAGGAGGTAATTCACTTTGTTTACAGGAACCTCACTGAAAAAAATTGACGTCAATTCGAACATTTTTTACTTGTTTCTACTAGTTGCGCCGTCGGCCATTCCTGTCCACGCGCCGTAATACGGACGTAAGCCGGCCAGCGTACCCCCCCCTCCTGGGGAACGCATACGGGGGCTATAGAGGTAGAGGCATTTAAGGCTGCTTACGTGTGGGAATGCACAAGCGTCATAGTCCCTTGGGTAGGAATGTTTTTTGTTTTATACATTAATTTTATACACTCATGACCGCCTCCTCCCCATTGGCTGCACTGTCACGTGCCCAATGACGCACGCACTAGGCACACCTTTAGTCAGCCAGAACCGTGGAGCCGCCGTGGCGTCGAGGAAGCGTGCTCGTCTCGCAGCCCGGGTTCGGTTCCAACCCAGCAAGAAATTTACCAAATTTTATTTTCAAAGCCATTAATTTGCTTTGGTAACAAGACCCTCGGTGAGAAATTTTACGTCAATCCGAGCATTTTTTATGTGTTTTTACCCTTTGCGCAGTCGGCCATGTTTGGTACCATAACTCGGTCACGCCGCCGCCGACGGCACCAGCGGATTTTCGCGTAATGGGGCATATAATGCTTTCACGTTAAAATTACCCTTCATGTATCCGGACCGAACAATAGCGTTGAAATCACTGATCTCCGCAGTGTCTTTATCGCGGGAGAAACGAATCTGCTAAAAGCGCCATCAAACTTTTACGCGTCAGCAAAAAAGAAAAAGAAAAGAAAAAAGAAACGACAACCTGCGTGGCGTGGCGTCTCGCTATCGCAAAAACAAAAAAATGCAGCTGAAGTGCTATTCTGTGCACTTAAGCTTTAATTAAATTGGGGTTTTGCGTGCCAAAACCACTATCTGATTATGAGGCTGTTACGTTTGGCCGAGTTCGGTTCCAAGCCGGGAGAAGAAGACGCCGGGAGAAGGAAGAACGTAGTTTTAATGCGGCATGCTTGCCGAAAGAAGGTGTACAAAAGAAGCCGCCAACGGCGTGATCCGCAGTCCTTTATAAAGGAACGCCGTGATCAAAGGGCGAGGGAAAACATCAGCGCACATGCGCGAAACAGATTATCGTCCGGAACAGATGATCCAGACTTGGGCGCCGGCTGATAAGCGGTGCGCAACGCAACAAGGCACGCCGTAGTGGGGGACTTCGGAATAATTTGGACAACCTGGGGTTCTTTAACGTGCTCCTAAATCCAAGTACCCGCGTCATTTCTTAATGGGTAAATCTTTCTCGGTATTTGAGCAGTTTTCTTGACAGCGGTAGAATTTTCGCAAAGACTACAGCTGTAATAAACTAATAATAATATAACAATGTAATATAATATAATAATAATAATAATAATAATAATAATAATAATAATAATAATAATAATAATAATAATAATAATAATAATAGAGCAATTCATTGCTCCATTGTCAACTCATGAACACTGGCCTGGCGCTCTTTGGCCATACCTGGCCCTTGCGCCATTAAACACCATACGTCATCATCATCAATAAACTCCTTCTGTAGCAAACATTTAGGCTTGTTTGAATAGGTTTGCTCTAAAGCAGTTGGATTGGATTATTGGCTGTTGGTGTAGATTCACGAGCTGGACGTGATGGCACATGTTGAAAAATAATGTTAAAGATATAACTTTTTTTATTGCGATAGCAATTATATGGACACTTCAGGCGCATTTCTGCCGTCGCCGTCGCCGTCGCCGTCCCGTTCCGTATAAAGTCCGGACGGCGATTTGTTGCCGCGCGCCGTATGCTGTATGTGCGTGTAAAAGCGCGCGAGGGGAGCCGACGATCGCGGCTCAATCTGGCGCGCGCGAGAGAGAGAAGCTGACAGGAAACTCGCCGTCTTCCGTCGTGAGAAAGCCCGTGGGGGATCGGAGAGAGGGAGGTGGGGGGGGGGGCAGCGTTGTTCTCCGATGGCAACTGCGTATTTCGCGACCGCGCGCATGGGGAACCGACGATCGCGGCTCAATCTCGCGCGTGCAGGGAGGGAAGCGTTTTGACGAGAACAATCTGAACTATAGTGAACTAGAATATTATAGTACACTGTAATCCGAACTGTCCGCCCGGCGTCGATGGCGAGCTGCGCACGATGCGTTTCCAGGCACGTTAACTAGATGGCGCCACCGTACTCGCGAAAACTGGGGATCGCGTTCTTTTTTTTTTGCGCGCCTCGTCTGAATGGCATCTCGTTGCCTTGACTAGATGGCGCCACCATACTGGCGGATCGTCTGCGTCTGCGTTTATATGATTTTTTTTTCGCTGCCCGTTAGCAAGCGCTTGCGTGGCTCAGTGGTAAAGTATACGACTGCCGCGCAGTGGGCCTGGGTTCGATCCCGGCGGAGGTTGGGTACTTTTTTTCGCATTTCCGGCGATAGCGGTTACGCGGCGGCGTGGCGGCGGCATCATCGTGACCCGAAACGGCTATTGGAATGCGCCCATAACAGCTTACGCTGTAAAAGGTGGCGTCGGTTATACAAAGCAGGTTTGTAACTGCGGTGGCGGGGATGAAAAAGTCGAACTGCTTTTCTACCAAAGCAACCATTTGCGACGAACGTGGTCCCACGACATCTGCGAGTGCCGGTGTGAATGAGCTCTCACTCTACAGCCACTTCTGTGGCACAGCGGCTAGTGAGCACGAAGTCGCGAGTTTGATTACATACCTCAGCAGCCGTATCCCGCTGAACGCAAAAACGACCACGCACATTGACTTGAGTGCACGTTAAAGAACCACGGTGATCGTAACTTATCCTGATCTCGTCACTAGGATGCCTGTCTTGTAGCCCCTGTGTCGTTCTGGGACGTTTTATCCGATCAATCAAACCTCGTCTATTTACTTTTCCAAGTAACGATATACTAGACAGAAAATTTCTAGAAACATTCTTTTCTACAGAACTCGCTGAAGTAAAGGATTTAGTAGTTACTGCGTGCCATACACCTGCAAGTTTATAATCATGCAACCAATATATCTTAAAGAGATGATCGTCAGCGTTTGTTACCGCTCGCCATCGAGCAGTACAGCATTCACTGAAAGCCTTCATGACTGTTTAGATCAAATTATTGTACGGTATCCTGGCGCTGAAGTTCTTCTTGTGGGCGAGTTTTACTTTTCCAATATTGTCTGGTTAAACACTTGCCCATTTTCAAATCCCTCATCCAGCAAGCCCAAGAACGTTGTCGCGGTTTGCGGTGATTTCAGTTTATCGCAAATAGTCGTATTGCCCACACATGGCCACACAAAGCTCGTCGTCCCTTTTAGATTTTGTTCTGACGTCAGTGAACGACACCATCCCTATAGTCACCCACTTACCTGGCCTTAGGCCTGTCTTGACATCCCACTTCGCTATAACACAGTAGAAAGCTTGTAAACGGATAAAAAATATTAGAGATTACCGTATAGTTGTGTATGATATTATTAATCGGGAACTTGATTTCTTGATGTCTTTCTACACGGAGTATTCCAGCGATCAATTGAGAGGAATTTCAATATGTTCAAGACGACAGTTACTAGGCTAATTCAGAAATACGTACATATTGAACAATTATTTTCAAATAATAATGCACATTTGTAAATAGGTACATAAACGACTTGCTAACAAACGGAAGCGTTTTTTTCGAAGAGGAGAAATTTCTCCAAAAGCTTGTCATTGGTTATCATACAAAACAGTCGCTTCAACGCACTCTTCCACTTTGAAATGTAGCAAATTTTCGTTTTTCAACTCTACGGTCACAAACATGCTAAAAACTAAT
This sequence comes from Dermacentor silvarum, assembly GCF_013339745.2. NCBI lineage: Eukaryota > Metazoa > Arthropoda > Arachnida > Ixodida > Ixodidae > Dermacentor > Dermacentor silvarum. The sequence goes on from NC_051155.1 coordinate 248,390,521, forward strand.
CTGAAGAGTTTTTGTAAGGCGGTAAAAAACAACAATGACCGCAAGTTAGCTTTATCATATCAATGCCGACACATCTCTGTGCCTGCGTATTAAATCAGGCTTTTATTCAGTCATTTTCATCTACAACACCTTGTCACATACCTGACCTTCCAGAGTTAAACAGCTTTCCCATGAATTCGACAGTTTTAGGTTTGGTTGGAACCGTGGCACTGATCGGCAAACTAAAAGTAAGTTAGTCTTGTAGGGTAGATAAGATTAACATGAAGTTCATACAAAACATGAAAGAGTGCTGCTCAATAATTGAAGATTGTATTTTTTTCGCAATCATACGACTCAGGGTTTTTACCCGAAGATTGGAAAATAATTAAACGTGTGCGAATTTCCAAATAAGGACAATAATGTAACCCGTTATAATATCGATCTATTTCACTTACGTCAGTTCCATGTAAAACGTTTGAGCTTATCATTTTTACACACCTTGTCAATTTTCTAGAAGATAGTATATTTTTTTTGTCGACCTCACAACATGGATTCCGTTAAGTTTTTCTCGTGCGAAACTCAACCTACCACTTTCACAAACGACTTACTTGTGCATATTCACTCTGGCTTTATTGTGAATTGTTTTTTTTTCTGAATTTTTCCGAAGCTTTTAGTAAAGTTGATCACTCTTTCCTATTCCATAAACTAAGTGCGTTAAATGTTCACCCGCAAGTACTTGACTGGATCCGTGAATTTCTTTCCTGGCGTGTCCAGCATCTCCTGTAAGTCCAGTTTGTTCTGGCGTACCCCAAGGATCAGTCCTTGGCCCCCTTTGATTTCTCACTAATATTACCGATTTGCCTAATAATGTTTCTTCGCGAGTTTCTTTGATCGCAAATGGTTTCTTTATTTACCCGAAAATAACTTATAATTCGAACACGACAATACTCAGAATGATCTAGATCAGGCACCACCTCACGAAAATCACGAAAGCACGAAAATCAGGCACCACCTAGAGAATGGGCATTCCCTCGCAGATAACTGGAATGATCTCTCATTGAATATGATTGCCCTAATACTTGCTTTATGATTTATTTTTAATTTCGTCCCACCTCTGTGACAAACCAGAAGTCAGTCCCTAACCGGAAGTTTCTGCGCAAGAAACAAGAGTGTCACTCAATTCTCGTGCCACTAAAAAAAAAAAAAAAAAAAAAGCGATAAGCTGTGAGTTCAAAACGAAAATCAGGGACCACCTAGCGAATGTGCATTCAGTGGCAAATAACTGGAATGTTCTCTCTTATAGAGAATGCTTGCCCTAAAACTTGCTTTGAGGACATCGCAGTTTTGTACAGAAAAAAAAAAAAAGTGGCACAATTTGTTTTATGTATAGAAATGCATCGCGCAAACACAGCCGCTGGAATAGTGTCATAATAATTAAATAACGGATTCATCTAATACCGATTGCTTTAAGAAGGAATTTGGCAAGCAAAATAGTTTCCACACTTCACGGTTCGTGCTACAGCGCTGCGCCAGTCAAAAGTGTTCACATGACAGACGCAGAGCATACCACACAATACGCAAGAATGTGACGTACACATGATGTGCAAACAGAACAAAAGACCGAGGTCACGTTAGCTGCCTAGTTGGTCTGACACGCTCACGTAAGGTGTACAGCGCTTCCGTCATCTGTGTGCGCAAAGCATCGAGTTGTCGGTTACGCCAGACAGCTCGTGACGTAACGATTCCCTCCCTTCAACAAGAAATGATAAAGAATGTGGGCCAGACAGAGAGGAGATGTGGGGAAAAATTTGGCCAATATGGACGCCTTTCTTACTGTTTTAGTTTTTATTAGTTATTACAGTTAGCACGAGTTAAGTCGTAGGCTTGGTTGGAACAGTGAATTAAATTTTATGCGTAACTGTCGAATGACCCATTGAGAGAAATGCAGCTCCACTAACGTGACACCTGGGGAGGTGCGAAGCATGCAGTGATGCACCACTAATGGGTTCATACTGCCTTAATCAATGGCTGATAACCCCGTAAACGCGGCCTCCCCATTACGACTATAGAAGTAAAATTCGACGCTGGAATGATGAGCGGCAACGCAGCCAGCTGTGAAAGACGACGACGACGAACGCGGGAGCGCTCGGCACACGCTCATGCCGAACGCGTGCCGCTTGCTTACCATGACGACGACGACAGGAGACTCCGACAGCCTTTATCCTACTAAAATCATATGATATAGTCTACCTATTAATTCTCATATACGTACCCATTCCCAAATTTATGTTATAATTCTCCTTTCTTATTGTTATATCGAACTACCCGGTTCTTGGCCAATCCCCCAGAGTGGGTGTGTGCCACTACCATCTAGGCTCTACATCTAGCCCGAGCGCATAAAGTGCTTCGCACCTAAAATAAAAGAGCATTGTCGATTACGGTTGGCGGAGCAATAAAAGTGAGAGGCAATTAAAGCGCGGAGTTGCGCCTACGTGTGCGCAGCATGCATGTTTTTGAAATGTTAATTTGGATTTGTGCGTGAATTTTGTTTTAAATGCCCTGTATAAGAGCGCATGTTTACAAAATGTCAATTTTTTTAACATGATTGTCTCTTTGTAATGCCCACCTGCTGTGCTCTCAACTGAGAGTGGCAGTATTGAAAATAAATAAAATAAATAACGTTCATTTTTCAGTAAAAAAAAAAAAAAGCTTACGCATTTCTGCAGAAAACAATTCCAAACCGAGTTTATCTTGGCATTAAATGCACCGCCTGAAAATTTTCTCTGTGTTTCTTGACTGCATACCGCAGAAGTTGGGAGCCTGCGACAAATTCGAATTTTTCCGTATTTGTTGTCAGAAGCCCCTGTCCGGTCGTAAGCTCTCGGGCAGAATAAAGGCGTACCTTGGAGTGTCCACTCAGTACCACGGCTATCGACAGCTTTCGTTTCATGCCTCCGGCAAGTGCTTGGCGAAAGTGTCCGTCTTGGACACCATGTTCATCAGAACGAGCAGGTTGAATGTCTTTTCGGGCACATCGCTGTACGGAACCTTCTTCAGCTGCGAGTTGCACGGAGGTGATTATAGCTTGCATCGCATTATACATATAGGATAAACTATTACGCATAATGGAGAAATATAATTCCTAGACTGTCGTTTGTAATGACGGAGCTGTGAGCATGTTTGATTAAAAAAAAAAAAACTCTGCATAGGAAGACGCAGAAAAAAAAATCACCGCATATCCACGACGTGAATGATGACTATTGGGCGAAGCACACGGAGATCATTCGAGTAAACCAGAGCTACTGACGAGAGAGAAAGAGCGCACGCGTCGGGAACGAACGCTCTTGTGCACCGCAGCGCCACTAGCTACGGACGAGAGAGAGAACGAGCGCGCGTCGGGAATGAACGCCTTTGTACGCCCCTGTAAAGTCCCTATATAAGAAAAGTACCGCCATCCTTTGATCAACGCCGCTTCTATCTCTCCTGTATCTCCGATTGGACAATGATAGCGCGCGATTTTCACTTCTTTATATTTAGTTTTTTTTTCCCGCCTCAGAGCCATGTTGAAAGTCCTCTGCGCAGCCGCAGTCGCCGGCGGCGCCGGCGGCGCGTGCCCGGCCTGAAAGCTTCAACGTAGACTTTCTAGGTGCGCCACCGCCGACTTGGCTTTCGCAAGCAAAAAGTAATAAAAAAAAAATGTCGCAGTTTCGCCCGAAAGGCGAAGCATCGATAGCGATAGCAAATTAGTAGAGAGCTATTCGGGGTAAGGATAGTAGTTTTATCGGCTGCATAAACTTGGACACATTCGCTTACTAACTGAATTAACCATCGTGGTGTCAGCGCGCACAAGCAAACATGAATAGATCACACTGAATGACTGCAGCCAACGACTGTCAAAACGCTGGCAGCAAGCGCAGGTTCGCGCGGTCTATCGCTTCAACGGAAACTGAGCGGCGAATGCACAGCGCATAGAAAGGTCAGAGCCGTGTGGAGATGAGAGACGGTGCGGACGACCGGCATACCCGGGCAAAGCGCAAAGGAGAAGTTGTTGGCAGAGGAGAAGCTGCCCCCCCCCCCCCCCCCCCCCCCGCTTTGTTGCTTTCGCGTGGGAGATTGAGTGGCAAGATACGCCTTTGGTGCCGGAGCACAGCGCCGCCCCGCCTCCCTCCCTCCCTCCCTCCCATACCCCCACGGTCTTTTGCGCGACGGTCACGTTTGCTTTCCGCCGAGCGTTCGCTCTCCGTGATAGCGCGCGTCCCACGCGCACTTTCGCTCGAGCATACGGCGCGCGCCGACAATTTTATCGCCCTTGGAATCTATACGGAACCTCACGGCGACGGCGACGACGACGACGGCAGAAATCCGGTTGAAGTGTCCATATAATTGCTATCGCAATAAAAGCAAGCGCTTTAGGAGAGGATGTGGCGGAGGAAAGAGTAGATGGCGGTACTTTTATTATATAGGGACTTTACGCCGTTGTGCACCGCAGCGCCCCTAGCTACGGATGAGAGAGAGAGAGAGAGTGCGCTTCGGGAACGAGAGAGAAAGAGAGCGCGCGTCGGGAACGAACGCCCTTGTGCACCGCAGCGCCCCTGGCTACGGACGAGAGAGATAGAGAGAGCGTCGGGAACGAGAGAGAAAGAGAGCACAGCTGCGCCTCTAGCGGGAGCGGCGAGTACTAGCGTGGCTACAATGGCGTGACGGCGGACAAGGCTCGACCCTAAGGAGCTTTGCCCCTAAAAAAAACGGAATAAAAGGTATTTTTTGTGACGTGTACTGAGAGTTCCCACTCAGTGAATAAGCTGAAATTCAATTGGACTAGTTAAGCGTTGTAGACTTGGGACGTTAACTTCCTGGATTCGACCTTAAAATGCTCATAATTTTGTGACGTGTACTGAGAGTTCCCACTCCGTGAATAAGCTGAAATTCAATTGGACTAGTTAGGCGTTGTAGAGTTGGGACGTTAAGTTCCTTGATTCGACCTTAAAATGCTCATAATTTTGACCTCAAGCCTCATATATTCAAACTCATTACTTGGAATATGTGTTCAACATATTACACGGTGACGAGTAAACATGCAGAAATGGGAGTCGAAGGTTATCTATCCACCGACTGAAGCGAACTATGCTCGACTAAACGACAAAGGAAGCTCGTCCGCTTTCGCGGCTACTGCAGTGAGCGCGGAAGTACCGGCAGAAGTACTCTCAAGTGCACCACGCACTCTGCTGTGCAAGAGTCGTCTAATGCGATGTTCACTTCAGGACGACGTACGACTAGAGCACTGCACGGGCCTGGCCCGGGCCCGTTTTTACGTTGGGCGGCCCCCCGAGCCCGATCAAAACTTTTATGGCGAGACCCGGGCCCGGCCCGAGCCCGGAAATAATCTACGTTACCCGCCCGGCCCGGCCCGCCACCCCTTTACCTTAGGCCCGAGCCCGGCCCGAGCCCGAGCCGAAACCGGCCCGAACCCGGCCCGAGACCGAAAAATAATGTTTTTCAGAGTTAATGTTTTTCAGAGACGCCCGAGAATAACTCGCTGCACGTTACATGCACATCACCAGAAAGCCAGAGCCCGGGCCAACGTCAAAAAACCCGAGCCCGGCCAGGGGCCGGGTCAAAAAGCACACGCCGTGCATGAGCCCGGCCCGAGCCCGTGAAAAAACAGTTCTACACGCCCGAGCTTTCGGGTAAGCCCGAACCCGTGCAGTGCTCTACGTACGACCATATTATAGTGCTCTTGCGCGATATAGTTAAAAATTCCGGAGACTGTACATACATGCCGCTCTTCAACGAACCTTTTTTCACGCCGACATGGGTCACTGTAAGACACGTGACCGGGTAGGCACCGCTGTTCGAAGAAACTCTTTGACGCCGACTTGGAACACTCGGTATATTTCAATAAGTGTGCGCCGCTCTTCAATGAACGCCTCTGACCCCAACTTTGGTGAATAGATATGTGCTTCTGGGAATGGGACGATCTACAATGACGAAAAAGACCTCTTAAATTTCTTCGATGCTCACCAGAATCGAACCCGCGTCACAGGGGTTCCTCAAGGACAGCAACCCGGCGCATGAGCACGCTGCGCCACAAATACACTGGGTCGTGCCGCTTTTCAATGAACGTATTTGACGCCAACGCTGTAGCGAACTGCGCCACGAATGCGCTGGGTATGTGCAGTCAATGAATCTCGCGCCAACTTGGGTCACTGAGTGTGTGCCACTGGGCGTGCGGCAAGCTAGGGGAGAATTCTCAGCGTTCGCACGCACCTACGCGACACGCTTCTCGTCTCGGAGGCTACGCACGGACTTCTCGGCAGCGCCACCAGATGGTGCAGCGTGTCCGGAAATAAGCGGGAGGGGGAGGCCCGGTTGCCGCATGACGCGTTTCGAAGAGTTCGCACGCAACGGGACGCCATGCATTTCGGAGGCCAAGCCCAGGCCTCGCGGAGGCGACGCTAGATGGCGCCGAGTGTTCTTAGGGAAGCGCGCAAGACGAGTCCCGCTGCAGTAGGCCTCATACATAACTCGTTTCGACGGTGGCTGTGTTGCTACATTGATTCAATGCTTAACGCATTGCTGTCCACAGTCATCGTGGGACGGGTTCTGCCGATTTTTTTTTCTCCTCCACTTTCTCTAAGCACGTGGGCTGTATGCAAGAACACTTATATTATTCTGAGGTTTTTCTTATATTGTGAATATTACTGTAACTCGGTGTCGAGGACGAGAGATGGACTCTTGGAGCAGACGAAGAGGAGACGAAAGCTTTATACAATATGCACAGATATAGCAGGTAATAGCTGGTAATAGCAGTAAGAGCGCACCAGACCAATGGGGCGGCTGGTGGCGACTCCTGTGACAAAATGCCGGTTCTGCCTTAAATTCCTTTTTGACCTCCTCGTCAGCAGGACCGAGGCGGGGCGGATGGTGACGTCACCCGCGTCGCATTATTCTTTCGTCGCGGGGAAGGCCTGGTGCTGCTTGAAGTCAGCCGCGTCTAATTCTTGATTCGTCGCGGTGATCAGTAGTGGGGCTCAGAAGAACGCAGTCGGGGGAGCGCCCGTCACGTCGATGAAGGCACGTGGTGTGGCACAATATACGAGTGTGTTGACATTGTGTCGGAGGCCACGCGGTTCCCAATCAACACGGTTTCCGGCCTAGTGCTCGTGCTCAGCAGCCCAACACCATAGCCATTGAGCAACCACGGCGGGTCTCGACAACCCTACCCACCATTGAATCGTATCGTTATATCGGTATCACTATTAACAGCAAGTTGACCTGGACCAACCACATCACAAAATTGGCTAGCGACACTACTAAATCACTTGGTTACGTCAGACGTATCCTTGCCCTGTGCCCCCCATCCACACGAAAACTAGCATATGAAACTTTCATTCGAAGTAAACTTAATAAGCTTACTTAATCAACACTTTAGAATGAATACAAAATCGTCCCGCTATAAAGCCATCACTTCCAGGTACAGCCGTCAAGAAAGCGTCAGTGCGATTAAATCATCCTTAGGACTCGAACCATTGCTATTGCGTCGGAAAATTGCAAAACTGTGCCTTTTCCACCGACTATATTATAACTTCCCACAACTACATGGAAAGCTTCTTATCCCACAAACCCATACACCTCGTGGCCTTTTCAACTCTTGCAGCATCTAGCGCTTGCATTGTTCAACATCTTCCTTTAATCAATCATTTTTGCCTAGGGTCATCGCAGAGTGGAACAATTTACCAGATACGCGTAGAGTTCTCAGCGAGCGTAACCTCATTATCTTTAAACAGATGCTTACTAATCACCTGAAACTCTACCCTGAATGAACCTTACTGTGTTTTCCTTCTTTTGCGATTGCCGATTCAGGTTGGGGCTTTCCTGCTGATTTGCTTTTACATTGTATTCAGTGTGCCTCTAAGTTTTTCATTTTTTTTATGTCTGTTCTCAAACGAAGCCACAGGCTGTAGGAAACTGTAACCATGTCTTTATTCATATTGTTACCTTCTGTAACCCCCTGCCCCTTATGTAATAGCACGACGGAAGTACTTAGGGGAAAAAATAAATGATGATGATTGTGAATAGAAATGTAATTGTATCAGCATCATTTAAATCTGGCGGTCGGCTCTAAGACAAAACAAGAATGTACTTTAGTGACTGGATTACACATAGCACCTTTAAATTCTTGGCTCTGCTTACGAGGGACGCCATGTCACCGGCGTGTATCGTATTTGGGCAATCGCTGCTTCACTTGCAAAACTCCACGTCAGGACAAAACCGGTTAACGACGAGCACAAACACAGTCTGTGCGGGCTCTGTGCTGGCAGCAGTGAGAATCCGCACATGTGCCCGACGCCGGTAAGGCTTCGCGTGGAAAGGAGCTAGCGCTGCGAGGGTCCGATTTCCATTCTTACAAAGAATGTAAAGCAGCGGTTCCGAACGACATGCTTTGTGCAGCGTCCGTTCACAGATAACACGTGGCGCTTACCAGACTTATATTGTTTTCCACTTAAATGGGTGTGGTTTGTGGTTTACACACAAATGCATGTGCGTGCATGTGCGCACGTACACGCACGTGCACGCACACACAACTAGACAAAATAATGCTCTTTAGGGAATAATCAAAGACGTGAAGCAAAATAGACGTGCCAAACAAAGCTTCGGTTAGGGCGCAAACAGGCTTACTTACGTAGTCAAATGTCGTGTAATTTCTATACCAGAAATTATGGGGAGAGCTGCGCGAGCTTTAGCAGCGGCCCATCGTTCATAGCGAACGAGTTAAGCCGCCTCCCAAGTGGTCCCATGTGAGCGGATAAACTTCTGCATGACAGGGGAACAGCGCTTGTCTTCGACTTTTCGCGCTGTTCCCCTGTCGAGTATGTACCGACTAGCCCAAGCCTCTACAGTGTTGAAACTTCTGCATGTATGGGCTAGTTTACTTGCGATTCTGTGTTATCACCGTCATTCACGGCGTCTTAAGAACCTGTTGAAATCGCTGCAAATTTCACTGCAGGACACCCGTTGAATACTGTACCCTCTGTCACCCCGACGCAGAAGGGAGGCGGCGGCGTGTTAGAAAGAGCCGCCTTCCTCCTTGCATCACGATTTGCGAAGCTGCGACCGGGGTTGTAGATGTAGAAGACCTTTTGGATGTAATGCGGCTACGGGCAGCCATAATTTTAGAGCGTTTTAGAGCATCGCATATATATATATATATATATATATATATATATATATCGTCGCGGTTCAACGCGAAAAAGAGACAACACGTTGAACAAGACGGCGGAACAGCCTGATGATGATGATGATGATGATGATGATCTTATCATCTTTGGCGCATACCCACTCACGGGGATCGGCCAACAGTCGGGCAGATTTTATATATGTGCTAAGTGAATAAATTTAGCAGCCTGTTGAATAATCATCAGACCAAAGACGTTTTCTTCGTCTTCGAATACCCCCTGTCCTACTACACGGAGTCAGTTAAAGCACATATCTTCATCGTCGTCTAATGTCTACATAGAGCACGCATCATTTGCTCTCCCTCTAAAAGAGCATCGCCCCGATGCTAAACAATAAAGTTCGCTTGGTGAAAACGAATGACCCTCGTACAGTCACTCGCTGACGTAGGGCTTGATGCGCACTACGTGCACAAGTTCAGAACGGTGTTGGCGGCGCCTTGTGCAGTAAGGGCTATCTGGAACGCCCTCGTATGTGACGTCACTTAGCCGACGCAGCACTTTATAGGGACCGAAAGATCGCCTCAGCAGCTTCTCGGATAGTCCCCGTTTTCGTATAGGCGTCCAGACCAATACTGCCACCGGTTTCGTAAGTTACAGACCTATGAGGGGCATTATAGCGACCTGCATCGTACTCTTGCTGCTGACGTATTCGCACGCGTGCAAGCTGCCTGGCTTCTTCTGCACGTTGCGTAAACGCATCGGCATCCGCCTCAATGTCGTCAGGTTCGTGTGGTAGCATGGCTCGAGCATCGATCGTCCTTACTTCCCGTCCGTGGACAAAGCCGAATGGAGTCATCCGCGTAGTTTCTTGTTTATCCGTGTTATAAGCAAACGTGAAATAAGGCAGAATCTCGTCCCAATTTTTGTCCTTATATTCACGTACATTGAAAGCATGTCCGAGTGTTTTGTTCAGGCGCTCTGTTAGTCCGTTTGTTTGTGGATGGTAGGCTGTTGTCTTTCGATGAGTCGTTCCACTGAGCATCAGGATGTGAGCTAAAAGCGCGGCTGTGAATGCGGTGCCTCGGTCTGTTATGACGATGGTTGGTGCGCCATGTTTCAGCAAAACATTCTCTCTGAAAAATTGTGTCACCTCTGCTGCTGTGCCTATCTGGATAGCTTTTGTTTCAGCGTAGCGAGTAAGATAGTCAGTTGTTACACTAACCCAGCGGTTACCAGTAGTAGAGGTAGGAAGTGGATCCAAGAGGTCGATTCCGATCTGGTCAAAAGGCGTTTGCGGTACTTCAACGGGTTGTAGCAAACCGGCTGGTTTCGTTGGAGGTGACTTGCGCCGCTGACAATCTAGGCAGGTCCGAACGCAACGGGCAGTCATGGTCAATAGTATCCTTGTCGCACTCTGTTCAGTGTTCGCGTGTATCCAAGATGCCCAGAAGTGACCTCATTGTGGCATGCTTCCACTACTTCACTAGGAAGACCAGTAGGAACGGCGAGCAAATAGTTGGATCCGCTCGATGAGAAGTTCATTTTGTATAGAACTTTGTTTCTTAAGCAAAACGATGACAATCCTCTTGCTGCCCAGAAGTGACCTCGTTGTGACATGCTTCCAGTACTTCACCACGAAGAGCAGTAGGAACGACGAGCAAATAGCTTGATCCGCTCGATGAGAAGTTAATTTTGTATAGAACTTTGTTCCTTAAGCAAAACGATGACAATCCTCTTGCGAAAGCCTTAGGTGCTGTATGAGTTCGTCCGTCCAAGAAATTATTCAGGCCAAGCAACTCAGGGTCGTCACGTTGCTATTTTACAATGGTAGACGAGTCGACAAGACCGAGGAATGTTGTTTCCTCATCAATGGTAGAAGGAGCCGACTCTATGTGTGACCGAGAAAGGCAGTCAGCGCCGGTATGTCGTTTCCCCGACTTGTGCATGGCCGTCATATCAAACTCTAGCAGTCTCAGGCTCCAACGTGCTAATCGCCCGGAAGGAGCTTTAAGATTTGTGAGCCAGCAAAGTGAATGATGGTCGCTGATAACTTTGAAGGGGCGACCATACAAATACGGGAGAAATTTTGTAACCGCCCATCCCACGGTGAGGCATTCTTTCTCAGTTGTAGAGTAATTTTCTTCTGTGCGTGAGAGCGTTCTGCTTGCATAAGCGATCACTCTTTCTGTGTCCTCCTGGTACTGCACAAGCACAGATACGAGACCAACATTGCTGGCATCAATGTGAAGCAGTGTAGGAGCTGTCTCGTCAAAGTGGGCAAGCACAGGGGGCGTTTGTAAACGGTTCCGCAAATCGTTAAATGCAGCTTGCTGTTCGTCGCCCCATACAAAGGCAACGTCATCTCTCGTAAGGCGAGTTAACGGCGACGCAATGCGAGCAAAGTCTGCAATAAACCGTCGATAATAAGCACAGAGGCCCAGAAATAGCCTGACAGCCTTTTTATCTGAAGGTACAGGCAACTGTGCGTCAGCGGCAATTTTTTAGGATCCGGGCGGACACCCACGTGACTGACGGCATGACCTAGAAACTCTAGTCCTTCAAAGCAAAAGTTGCATTTCGCCGGCTTTAGGTTGAGGCCGGCAGACCGTATTGACTGCAGAACCACTTTAAGTCGTTCCAGGTGCTCTTAAAACGTTCCCCTCTCACAAAATCTTACTTTCTAGGCTCCAGCATTCAAATCGTTAATTCCCTTGTGTTTTACACCGACTACAACCACCCGATTCATGTCCAAACCCCCACTGTGGGTGTGTGCCACAACCACTCAGGTCAACAACAACACCGACCATGTTTGTCTCCGTCCGCAACCTCCTGCTCGCGTCACACAAGTCGACAGGATGAAGACCTGACAGCCACCTCATCAGCCACACATCAACATGGAAGCCTTCCACGCCACGCTGTGAACCCCGCGCGCACAGCTCCCCCACCGACGCCGCCCAGCATCAGGACCGCATCACCGCAAGCCTTGGACATACCCAAGTACACCGGATCAGTGGATGATGGGCCCGTTGAAGATTGGTTCCGCCTCTTCGAGCTCCACGCATCCGCTGCATCATGGTCGGAACGGAAGATGGTCGCCAACTTCAATGAATACGTGAGCGGTGAGGCATTTCGCTTCTACCTCACCCACATATTTGAATATAATGAATCATGGGAGAAAGTCAAAGAAGAGATGATCAGTCGATTTCACGTATACGTTACAGACCCCTTCATGCATTATCCAACAGCTAGATACATTTCGACTGGGTCGCCGCGGTCACCCGCAGCCTGCACTTAACGATCATCATCAGTGCCAAACAAAGCCCCGTTTCAGTAGATCGCCCACAAGTTTCTAATTTAGTAATCATCCCGAAAGGACAAAACAGAATGGCATGCCTAGCATTTCAGCACGCACAATGGACAAAGTAAAGCCTTCGTTCGCTGAGCGATATCCATGTCGCTTTCCCTCAAGACCAAACCTTCCACCAGAACACCACAATGAAACTACTAAGATCGTATGTTCATTTTGCGAAGAAGAGAATTTACCTTCATCAACAGCAGATTAACTTTAACAAACTGCTGACATTTCAGAAGCATCAGGGTCACCAGATATAACACGTTGCCAATTAACAGAAGTGTCCGCTCAGCAAGACGTGACATGGATGGCAGCCTTAAATGTGGCTGCTGAAGAACCTCACACATGTACTTCACCATCAGACAAGCCACAGCAGAAAGCGTTGTCCCAGCAACTCCAAGAACGACGGCGATGTCGATAGCAACAGACGAACAGCAACACGACAGCAAGAACGACAGCAACAGACGACGGCGATGTCGAAAAATATCACTATTGAAAGAGCAGGTGCTACACAAAGAAAGATGTCTACGCACAGCTCAACTGAAACGAAGAAGAACTCGACAATCACGAGAGTTCCCACCACTTCAAGGCACTCGAATATTACTCAGTTGTATCAAAAGCTCAACATGTACTACGATAAGTGTCCTCCGCAGCGCCACACCTAGCATCGCCCACCAGAGCTATGCTAGATGTCACCGGATAGATACACTTTCTATATGAAGTTGTCAAGAGTGATAGAACCATCTTGGGACATTGGACTACCTGCACATTCTTGTGCCATTCCTCCATCAAGCTCTTTGTTCTTTCTCATGTTTGCAGCACGCGCTCTCTCAGGGGGAGGGGGAATGGGAATATGTAACGGCGTACAGATGGACCGCAGCTGGAAGTAAAGGAAGACGAATAAAGCTGGTGTTCGGGCTACCATGTTTGTCTCCATCCGCAACCTCCTGCTCGCGTCACACACCAGTGTTGCCAGGTTTGGCTATATATAGCAAAATTGGGCTACAGAATAAATTGTTTGGCATCGACTTGGACGAGTTGCCTATGTGGCTATATTTGGGCTACTAAAAATCTGCGACTTGGCTTTGATTGGGCTATACGTGGCGCCCTAATCCACCCTCCAGAGGTGGCTCTGATGGAGTAGAAACAAATCTCGAAGGCTATTGTAGCTGGTTGAGCCGGCCGCGCGGCTGTGCGTGTGTGCGTGCGCGACATCCTCCCCCCCCCCTCCCTCCCCCTCCGCCCCCTCGCGGCGCCGTTGTCTGAGCCACTGGCTTTGATTTCTGACGCACTTAAACTTACACCCCGCTTCATCGTCAGGCACCCAATCCCGGGGCATCGGGATGAGCCTGGGAGTATGTGGTTTTTCACATTACACTGCACTTCGATGGCTATGCTCGAAAATAAACAACAATAAAATAGGGTCGGGCGATCGTGGGTCCGGCACGAAAGAAGGGAAGCACGGGTAGAAGACACGTTCCAATGTGTTCATGGCCATGGCTTCCGAGTGAAGTATCGCGCCAGGCACAGCTTTCGACCAGCTCCACGTTTCTCACGCTAAGCTTTACTGCCATTTTCTTTTCCCTGTGAGATTAATTTTTGTTCGTGCTTACATTCGAGATTTATTTCGAGAGGTTGGACTTAAGATCGGATCCTCCTCGGAGATGAGAATCGAACCATATTATAAAAAATACAAAAAAAGAAAAGTATAAAAAATAATGGGAGCAAGACCCCGAGCTCAAAGGTTGGTCCTGGTGCTTTTACTTATAGATGGTTTACGTGTAAGGTCACGTATGCAGGTGCTCATTGTGCTCATATCGAAACATGTTTGCCACGATGACGTCAGTTCACCACGTCACGTGAGCATCAACCACCGTGTTAGCTTAGCAAGTGAAGTGTCGCGCTGTTGGCTCGGGGACGCGGGTTTGATTCCCGGCCACGGCAGCCGCATTTCGATCGAGGCGAAATGCAGGAACACCCGTGTACTTAGATTTAGGTACACGTTAAAGAACCTCAGGTGGCAATAATTAATCCGCAGTTCGCCACTGCGTCATGCCTCCTAATCAGATCGTGGTTTTGGCACGTAATACCCCAGCAATTATTATTATTAGCACATCAACATGGTTTGCTTTTTGACAGTAACCGGTTTTCACACGATTACCACTGTTCTCAATTTGTCGTTTACCTTTGCTCTTTGTGCGCCATTGTGGCTTTCACCATTTCGAGCGAGTTACGTTCGGGACGTGCTCGTTGGCGAAAACGACCGCGCACTTCTTACACTGGTGTGCCGTTTTGTGCATGAATCTTTTAAAGCTTCGCTTACATCGATTCAGACAGTGAGTGGCATCTGTTGTCTGTCACTTTATTTTAACGCATGTTTTTGGCGAGCTAGAGACCTAGGTTGGAAGCCAGGTTGATGTAAAGGAACATTATATAGAGTGTACCACAGCTAACCCCGGCCAAGCTAACTACAAAAAAAAAGATAGAAAAAAACGAGAAAACAAGATAGGACGATCAGACTAATAATTCCAGATATCCTAGCGCGAAATACTGGTATTGGTTCATAAAAAAAAAAAAAAAAAGAGCCGTGGGTGCGTCGCCATCGCAGACCGCTGAACTTTGTCTATGTCGTAGGCAGAGGTCATGTGAGAGGTCGATGATGCTGAACATTATTTCGTTTTCACGACAGCTAAAAAGTGGAGTTAGTAGTTAATAATACCGTAAATAACTCAAAATAATAACTTAGCACTATGTCATAAAAAAAAAACCACTGATTTTACCCTCTGAAGTAATTCGTTAGAGGTTTTCTGTGTGCAAGCTGGATGTCGGCTGTTGTTGATGACAAAGAGCTACCGTCATGGCGACACGGACATATTGTTATGACGGGTCGTGCAAAAAAAGGTTTGCCGTATAGTCGAATATTAAAATGTATACACAAATAAAACTGCAAATAAAAATGGCTATATTTGGCTACGAAATTTCTTGCTCTTTTTTGTGTTTGGCAACATTTGGGCTACAATTTCTGTAGCTTCGGGCTACGCCACCTCGTGCGACCTGGCAACACTGTCGCACGCACGCACGCACGCACGCACGCACGCACGCACGCACGCACGCACGCACGCACGCACGCACGCACGCACGCACGCACGCACGCACCCACGCACACACCACGCACGCACGCACGCACGCACGCACGCACGCACGCACGCACGCACGCACGCACGCACGCACGCACACACACACACACACACACACACACACACACACACACACACACACACACACACACACACACACACACACACACACACACACACACACACACACACACACACACACACACACACACACACACACACACACACACACACACACACACACACACACACACACACACACACGTTGCATTTGTCAGAGGAAGGCTAGCTAGCCCACCAACCGAAACTGTAGTAAATCAAACTTTGTACGTGTGCCCTTCTCATCACTTGAGTGTCCCATCGGACTATTCGAGCTTCATACTCAAATATCTGGCAGCCTAGCCCCGGACACCAACCGCCATAACCGTTGGACAAATAAAGTATATTTCTATTCTATTCTCTATATACACATATATAGGACACCACGAAAACACTGACGATGGCGATGGGATGGCGGTCTCTCTCCTTGCCTGGGATCGATTCCTATAGGCTGGGACAGTGATTCTTATTTCTTTTTTTTTTGTTGCCGCCAGTTATCATCTCCTGGCCAAGCAAACATGTCTATAAGCATGGTGTTTATATGTTTATAAAGCTGTGACCAATGACCACGAAATCTCGTCGATGGACCGTCAACTACTACCGCGGTAATAACCTTGAAAAGCTGCACGAACACCTCACCTCTTCCTGCAAACCACGCACAGGACATTGACCTTGTCTCGAGGAGCTTGTGCGATTGTGATTTCTTGTGCAACGTTAGTCGAAAAGGACAAAGAGAGAGAGAGAAGAAGAAGAAGGAGAAGAAGCAGAAAGCAGTGCCACACATTTACGCAACCTGATGATTCTGTTTATTCCTTCGCGTGCGTGCGGATGCGCATGTTCTCGCGTCTGGCTACTGCCGCGCGGCTCTTTTTGTTTTGGCGTGCTCAGAAACGGTGTCGCATTAGGCGGATTTGTCCGCGCTAAGCGGCCCTGGAGACCGGCCGTGGCTGCGTCGCCGAATGTAATCGAGTTTGGCTGCGAAGCCTCTCGCGGCCCTTTTGCTAATGCATTTAAGCGCGCAGACCGCGCATGCTGGACTTCGAGCAGCCCATCATTCCGCTCCGCGTGTACACCGGCGTCGCCATGCCGACAGCGATGGGAAGCAGTCTACCAGGGGGGCAGACGGACATCACCACAATGGCGTAAGTGCGGCCTCGTTCACAACAGCGTCAGCGATGTCAATCTCACTGCGGGGGCGGAAGATTGGGCGATTTTGCGAAAGGTATACGACAACGCGTTCGAGTGATTGCTTGAAGCGGGAAACTGCGACGCAGTTCAGGTTCAGTAGCCGCGATGGTTCAGTGACAGTGGCAGAGGTGATTGGTTCGATTCCCGGCCGTGGCAGACTATTTCTGAGCAAGGCGCAATCTAAGAACGCTCGAGTGCTTCAACTTAGATGCATGTTAATGATTCCCGGATGGTCCAAATTATGCTAGCGTCCTCCACCGCGGCATCTGTCTTGCTTGGTCACGTCACACTGAATTAAGCAATCAGCGAGACAGCACAATAACCCTGCGCCCATCTCTGAAGGTGGCATTTTGTGCCTTTACTGTTCGGTAATGTGGGTTTTATCTACGGACGCAAGATAAAAAAAACGCATAACGCCTAACAACACCTGTTACTCGCTCAAATATGGCACGCTATTTGGTCAAAGACCTTAAAACAACGCGTACGCTGCAAACCTAGCGTTGATTCGACGACTCTTTCTCAGCTCGCTCCAGAGAATCGGTGCTAATTGCGTTCTTTCGGCCTAGAACCCTACATTTATTAATACATGCCTGTTGCAACGACAGCTTGTACTTTTGCAGTTCAGACAAAATGCCTCTTGTTTATTCCAACACGGCAGCACTCTTACAAGAAAAGACAGGTAATGTGCTTTCGTTATCGTAAAACAAATCGTGTCTGTTCTTCATGTGTATGGTTGATCTATCTATCTATCTATCTATCTATCTATCTATCTATCTATCTATCTATCTACTATCTATCTATCTATCTATCTATCTATCTATCTATCTATCTATCTATCTATCTATCTATCTATCTATCTATCTATCTATCTATCTATCTATCTATCTATCTATCTATCTATCTATCTATCTATCTATCTATCTATCTATCTATCTATCTATCTATCTATCTATCTATCTATCTATCTATCTATCTATCTAATCTCGTGATGACAGCTGCATCTCCCTTACCTGCTTCGCAGCATGTCTATCCTAGACGAGCTGGCCAGCCCGTACATGAAGAACGGCACCGTGGTGGAGATGGTGCCGGACGAAATGATCTATATGGTCCACCCGCACTGGTACCGGTTCCCTCCCATGAACCCCCTCTGGCACAGCCTGCTCGGCTTCGCCATGGTCGTGCTGGGAATCATCTCGGTCATGGGAAACAGCATGGTCATCTACATCATGACCACCACCAAGTCATTGCGCACACCTACCAACATGCTGGTTGTCAACCTCGCCTTCTCAGACTGGTCAGTGTGCAGCCGTTTCTGTCCCTAAAAGTGCACGCACCTATATCGGTGGTTCACTGCTGTTTGTGGCACTTTAGGTTACGGCTCCGTACGAAGCATTAAATACATAATGTCGAAATCACAACTGGACGGTGCCCGCGCTCTTCTTAGCCGAGGTAAACCACAGATTATCAGCGTCGACAATCAACATGAATAACAATACTTGTCTATGCACAAACGCCGCGAACTACTATGTCAAATTGATGGTACTTGAGGGCTATGAAGTTCGATCATGTGAACGTAGATGCGAGTCATCCGCAACGTCATTCGTGAGATACGATACCTCTATAAGCGGTGGCCTTCAACCACCCATAAAAATTGTCATGTCGCGTTTGATAACGCTAGCTCATTGGTTACCCCCCCGATCGGTATAATACAAAATTAAGTGCACTGTAAGGACAAACCTGACAGAAAAAGTTGTAAAGACACACCACATGGACCGTACGTAGCTGAACAATGGGCAGTGGTCCTTATGGAACATTCATTCAGTGACTGCCCAGTGTTCAGTACGATTACTGGCCCGTTCCCGTCTCGAGTTGTTTCACTATGAATGAATGAATGAATGAATGAATGAATGAATGAATGAATGAATGAATGAATGAATGAATGAATGAATGAATGAATGAATGAATGAAAACTTTAGTGGTTGTAAAGATGACGCTATGCCAACGAACCCTAAGTGCAGGAGCTGCGCTGGTAAACGTTTCCCAGAAACTTCTGGATATAGTATACAATGTCATGTCGGTCGTGTCACGTATTGGCGAGAGTGCGCCACTTCGGTGTAAGGGAGAATAAAAGGCCATAAAGAGGAGGAATTGAAGGGTAGGAGGTGGTGTGCCCATAGCATATGATGCTGGTCTGGGTAGCCTTTACATGAAACGCAATCAGGGTGATGCCGTGAGTTTCCTCGAATGGGACACTGGCTAATCGGATATGTCAGTGTGTCTTGACGTGCGTCTGACGCATCGCAGGTGTATGATGGCGTTTATGATGCCGACAATGGCGGCCAACTGCTTCGCTGAAACGTGGATCCTGGGGCCGTTCATGTGCGAGGTGTACGGCATGGTGGGCTCGCTGTTCGGCTGTGGCGCCATCTGGTCTATGGTGATGATCACGTTGGACCGGTACAATGTGATCGTGCGCGGCGTGGCAGCGGCGCCACTCACGCACAAGAAGGCGGCGTTAATGATCTTCTTCGTCTGGTTTTGGGCCCTCTCCTGGACGTTACTACCCTTCTTCGGCTGGAGCAGGTATGGTACACTGGCCCATGCACCGCGTACCCTTATTAGGAACTGAAGAAATACTATCAACAACAAGAATAATTGGATTTACCGCAGGCCAAAGGTCTAAACTAAGGATCGTCAACTCGCGCTATCCTGCCCCCACCCCAGACCTTCAAGCTGCCCAGCCTCATCAATCTATCTAGTTTTCTCTGACCCATTCGCGTTTTCGTTCCTTTACGAGAATGAGGAGACAATGACAGTGCTGGCAATAATTTCTTCTATTCAAGCCCCGGATGCTTTTCCTACCAACACCCAGCAGTTGGGAAAACAGTGCACGAAGATCGATTTGATACCTTGCTGCGATTGTTATTCAGGGAAGTATGTAAGGAATGAACTTCGCTGCATTTCACAAGATTACATGTTAACTGACAATTTTTTATGCTATACCAGTTACGTTAAGACGTCATCCAATGCTATCTTCAGAATGGCATATTGCTGCTTTGGTGCTGCACAAGTAAACATATGTATAACATCAACTCGAAAGCATCATATGTTTTATTGATGCCCTTCAACAAATCGATCACACACATCCAGCCTTTTAAAGGTAAACGCTCTTGCGAGTTTGCACAGCAGCTATCAGCAACCAACTCATGTACTCTAGAACAGGTGCCGTAGGTGAAGGGGGAGCTTCGGGTATATTAGGGTGCTGCAGAAACATTTCAAGCAAGCTACTTAGCATCATCATCATCATCATCATCATCAGCCTATATTTTATGTCCACTGCAGGACGAAGGCCTCTCCCTGCGATCTCCAATTACCCCTGTCTTGCGCTAGCGTATTCCAACTTGCGCCTGCAAATTTCCTAACTTCATCATCCCATCTGGTTTTCTGCCGACCTCGACTGCGCTTCCCTTAGCATATACCGGAGATAATAGCGCCGGCAGTACAGCGCATGCGCAGAACCCGCTATTTTGACTATTTTGCGCGAAGGGACAATAGCGTCTGTCAATTATGTCTGCTATTAGAGCTTCTCATTATTCAAACAATCCAAAAGTGCAGCTCCGGTTACAGAGCCAGAATCAACTTCTAATATTGTTGTCCGGCAAAATTCAGGCACTCATCGTATTTTCTTTAAGTAATTAAGTAACAGTATGTGGGTACAACAAATCTACAGCATAACTAGAAATCTATTTTGATACCTGTATTTACGGTTGTGCTTGGCGTCCAAGAAATATGTTTATGGCGCGCGGCTGTCGTCAGGCCGTGTTTAAAAAACATTTAGCCCATTCATTGCGGATAATCCACGTCTGATGACATACGCCGGTGATCATTTTTCAATTTTAGGGAATTTTCAAAGATTGCCTGCGGCAGACGGCATAATTCTTGTCTGCGAGCTGTATTACTCGAAGTGGTGGACATTGCTAGTACAAAAAATCGAAACACACATCCATTTAACAAAACTCACAAATTAAATTCTTAATTACTTTGCGGCACATGTTGCAATTTGCGAATTGTAGCCGGTGAGTTTACAATGAAATAGAATAGAATACAATTTTATTTCCATAAAAAAAAGTCACAGTTTCGCCCGAAAGGCGAAGCATCGATTGCGATAGCAAATTAGTACTCAGCTATACGAAGTAAGGATAGTATTTAGTTAGTAAGCGAATATTTACAACTTTATACGGCCGATAAAACTATATTAGTAAGTTTTATCGGCCGTATAATATTCGCTTACTAACTAAATAAACAAGCACGGTGTCACGCGCGCACAGGCAAACATGAACACATCTCACTCGATGACCGCGGAAACTGTTTAAAACGATGGAATGAGAAAGCGTGCCAGCAGCAGCAGGCAAATTGACCTCCGCGCTGTCTCGCTTCAACGCGAACTAAACGTCGAAAGCACAGCGCATACGCAGCTACCGGCACTCGGCGCATGCACTTTTGCACTTGGTACCCATCGCAGATTGCTTTGAAGATGAGGTCCCCGCGGCGCACACTTCGGCCACATAGCAGATCGCTTTCAAGATACGGTGCCCGCGCGGAAGCTCCGTCAGTAGCAGCCGCAAGAGCAGAACGCAGCCCTACCGTCTCCGTCGCCTCCTCCCCGCGCACCGCGAGCCAACGAAGAGTGCGCGCTTCCAGCCACCTTCCTCTCTCGCGTGCGCGAGATCAAGCTGCGGTTGCTCGCACGCACAGCGCGCGGCGACGGTTTTATCGCCGTTGGACTTTATACGGAACCTCACGACGACGACGATGGCGATGGCAAAAATGCGCTTGGAGTGTCCATATAATTGCTATCACAATAAAGTGAAGGAGGCTGTGAGTAAAAGCTGCCCCCAAAAGCCGCTGGAAAGAAGCCCACAGCCCCCTGTACCTCCAAGACGTACATCTTTTCACTGCATCTGCAAGACGTATCTCCTTATCCTTGAAATGAATGTCCAGGATGACACCAGTTTCGACATATTATTGCCCAAAGCGTCGGACGAAATACATAGGCGTTACAGTTGCTTTGTTGTTTCAATGCATAAAATAGCACTTTGCTAAAAAGTGGAACAACAGTGCATTTTTACGGCGAGTTTGATGGCGCATATCTCCAAACTGGCGTTATTCTAGAAATTCGTTCCAAGTGGATACGCTGGCTACAACTCACCGGCTACAATTCCTAAATTGGCATATCCGCCGTTAAGTAATTAATTAAGAAGTTAATTTTGGGAATTTTTGTTAATCCAATCAATATGTGTTACAATTTCTCGTCCGCCTCTCTAAATAATCTAGCTCGACGACTATAACTATGTTATCTGCAACAGGCGATGAAAAAAAAAATCTGCAAAACTTCAAAATGATCACCCCTTACGTAATAAACATTTACGTCGCAGATACGTACCCGAGGGCAACATGACGAGTTGCACCATCGACTACCTGACCAAGACACTGCTGTCGGCGTCGTACGTGGTGTCGTACGCTGTGGGCGTCTACTGGACCCCGCTCTTCATCAACATCTACTGCTACTCTAAGATCGTGCGCACCGTGGCGCAGCACGAGAAGCAGCTGCGCGTGCAGGCACGCAAAATGAACGTGGCCTCGTTGCGTGCAAACGCCGAGCAGAACAAGACCAGCGCCGAGGCCAGGCTCGCTAAGGTACGCGCGTGCTCCGCAAAGAGCACGACTATGATTTTAAGACAGCACGGCCGTGCTCTGCATTACCTGATGCGCAGCTCGAAAAAAGTGTACATTGCTCTCTACCACATTGCTAAGGGCCCATTCCCATCTACACTGGTTCCCATTTCTGCTGCAGATTGCCATGATGACCGTTGGCCTGTGGTTCATGGCTTGGACGCCGTACCTGACCATCGCCTGGGCGGGCATCTTCAGCGATGGCTCCAAGCTGACGCCCCTGTCCACCATCTGGGGCTCGGTGTTCGCCAAGGCGAACGCCTGCTACAACCCCATCGTGTACGGCATCAGCCACCCCAAATACCGAGCCGCCCTGGCACGTCGCTTCCCGTCCCTGGTGTGCGTCCCGCCACCGGGTGCAAGCGACGACACGCGCTCCGAAGCGTCCGGCATCACTACCGTGCCGGAAGACCGCGTCATGACCACCGAGACGTAGACGTCATACGGCGCCACTCACTTGGTCGTCGTCGTCGCGTAAGATTCCGGATTGGAGCATCGCTGTTAGCCTCACAACATGCACCAACAGCAGCGCACAAGATGATCAAAAGGTGCTCGTACCGAGAACTGTTGCGAATCAACGCAACGCGCACACATCCCCTAGGCCGCACAACTTCCAGCTTTGACGCCACTGCCCGGAAGCCGATGAACGGCTTCCCAGGTTGCTTCGCTGTGCACGCGGTATGACGTGGCATAACTACTTCCATCCGCTGAAAAGATAAGGAGCAGGCGAAGGTAGCAAAAGAGCCCACGAGTCCTGACATCCGCTCGCCTGCGACGCATGGTGTGCGTGATGAGAACCCAACGCTCGGTAGCTCGGCGACTACATGGCTTCGCGCTGATGATCACGAGGGTTCCGGCACAGTGTCCCTGGCGGCAGTGGCGCTTCAATCCGGTTGTCTTTTAGCTGCCTTCGCCACGTCCTTCTTTGCTGTCTTCCTCGTTTGACTAGATCATATGGGGCGTGAAGTCGCACGTTAGAGGCTCATAGAAAACACGAAAAGCCAGTTCGCGTGCAGCTCTAACCACGAGTTCTAAGCCACTACGCGCGCGCTCAACCGCCTTCCAGACTTCCGCGCATGATTTATGGCGTTGAATCTTCTCCAGAAGTCGTGCCGAAGTCCGTGCACTGCACGTCTGCTGTACCTTTAATGCCTTCGCCGGAGAGCGCGGCGTGTTAGCTTAGTGATAACAGGGAACCTTCATGCACCTTTCGGCTAATAACGGGCTCTTCGGTGCACTGTGTGTGTAACTGATTTTCAGCTTACTCGGGCTCTTTCACAGCTCATGCGCCTCCTATTTTATACATGCATTAGTTTTACTCTCACCTTCACACCGCATAATTGCACCTATATCCAACCTTTACCATTTCCCAACACCGTACACGATGAGCTAGTGAAGCGAACACAACGTTCTGGATTTTTTTATGAGTTTTGCCAGATGGTCTGGCATACGAGCTGGGCTGTCGCACAGTTCGCACGGGAAGACCACTGAGCAGGGACGGGTTGGACCATATCCATTTCACTGTGAGTCCGGACCGCTGTGAGTGCTGCTTGTTGTCACACAAAGGCGACACACAGGCTAGCAACAGCCCTGTAAGTTCACCCGCAGAGGTTGCACCGACATTAACAACAGCAGAAACACGCCATATGCACACATAATGATATAAATTACATGCCGTGAAACAGGAAGCACTATTCTTGGGTTACAGATAGCAATGTTTCCAAAACAAATGATTGAACACGTATCCCAGTCACGTATCTCCGTCAGGCAAGCTGGCCTCCTGAAATGAGGATGGCAGTCGCCGTTTTGCCAACATTAGAATCGTCAGCAATTGAGCTGTAGCGAATGTTTATGCAAGTACTTAAGTCCGAGACGCACGTGGTGCCACTGATATAAAATATTTGCTCCAGTCAAGAACCCGCGCTCGTCGACTTGTCTTCCGTCGACAAAACATACACGAAGAACTTAGGTTAAACGTGTGGTTGACCCAATTATCTGCTCTATACGCTGATTTAACTCACGATGCAATATTGTGTGAGTAACGACGACTATACAAAACTAGTCTGCCCAGCTGCACACACCATGCAGCACATATCTCAAGGTTTTAAAACGCTGCGGCGCACTGTTCGTGCAGAAATCACGGGTATAAGATTTCTGTGCACTGGACCTGTTTACACGGAGCGATCTGCAGCTACACTTATGTGCTAAATTATTTCAAGCATTACCGGCTTAAACTGATAGTATTTCTTCATCTAGTGTACACCTTGTGCCTTACGTGTATAGCTTAGGGCCATTAAGTACAAACTTAATATTCAGCGACGCAAGCTTGAAACCACTGCGGCACTCTGTGTGTCTGTGTACTTTGCAAAATATGAATGAATCTGTCGAACCAGATTCAGGAAATACGCGTGTGTGCATCGTCATCTTAGAAACCATGACGAGTTTGGGAGAGTTCTCCACGTCGATAATTTCAGCTACACACATACGTTTCTATGGTGTAGTGTTTCTCCATCACCGTGATAAGGATATAGCAGTGCACTTGTTCTTTATCGTGCCAATATTTTCTACCTTGTATGTATCACACATCCTGGATATATAGCCCCGCTTCTGTATCCTTCTGTTGAGAAACGACAATAAAAGAATATACATGGCACGTGGTTGTCGTTCTCATTTGATTGTTGCGTTGTTTCCCAAAGACTGCCTGCATATCGGACTTGTAAAATGATTTGGTTATTGGTTGGTTGGTTTGCTACTCTGTGCAGCTTATGTCTCTACAACACAGCGCGATTGCCTCAGGCTCCAGTTAATTCATAGCATTTGGGCATTCGATATGACTGCATCAGTGCACTCATTTCTTGCGAGGAAAAATAAATCCGAGCACTTACGAGTTTTGAATCATCATCATCATCATCATCATCATCATCATCATCATCATCATCATCATCATCATCATCATCATCATCATCATCAGCCTTAATTTATGTCCACTGCAGGACGAACGCCTCTCCCTGCGATCCCCTATTATCATTGTCTTGCTATAAGCTGATTCCAACTTAGGCCTGCAAATTTCTGAACTTCATCAACCCACCTAGTTCCCTGGCGCCCTCGATGCGCTTCCCCTCTCTCGGTAGCCATTCTGCAACTCTAATGGTCCATCGGTTATCCATCCTATGCATTCCATATGGCCTGCCCAGCTTCATTGTTTACTCTCAATTTCAATTATATCGGTTATCCCCGTTTTATTTCTGATCCACACCGCTCTCTTTCTGTCTCCTAACGTTATAGGCCTAACATTTTTCACTCCATCGCTCTTTGTGCGGTACCTTAACTTGTTATCGAGCTTCTTTGTTAACCTCGAAGTTTCTGCCCCATATGTTAGCACCAGTAGAATGCAATGATTTTACACTTTTATTTTCAACGACAGTGGTAAGCTCCCAGTCAGGCTTTGGCAATGCCTGCCGTATGCACTCCAACCCAATTTTATTCGTCTGTGAATTTCTTTCTCATGATCAGGGTCCCCCGTGAGTTATTGACCTAGATAAACTCCTTAACGGACTCTAGAGGCTGGCTGGCGATGCTGAATTCTTGTTCCATTGCCAGGCTATTTAACATTATCTTTGTCTTCTGCATATTAATCTTCAATCCCACTCTTACATATTCTCGGTTAAGGTCCTCAATCATTCGTTTTAATTCGTCCCGATTGTTGCTGAATAGGACGCTGTCATCTGCAAACCAAAGGTTGCCGAGATATTCGCCGTTGATTCTCATTCCTAAGCCTTCCCAGTCTAAGAGCTTGAATACTTCTTCTAAGCATGCAGTGAATAGCATTGGAGAGATTGTGTCTCCTTGCCCGACCCCTTTCTTGATAGGTAGCTTTCTACTTCTCTTGTGGAGAACCAAGGTTGCTGTGCAATCCTTGTAGATATTTGCCAATATATTCACGAATGCTTCCTGCGGTCTTTGATTACGTAATGCCTCTATGACTGCTGGTATCTCTACTGAATCAAATGCTTTTACATTATCTATGAAAGCCATATAAAGAGGTTGGTTGTAATTTCTCTATTATCTGGTTGATGACACGGATATGATCCATCGTAGAATATCCCTTCCTGAAGCCAGCCTGTTCTCTTGGTTGGCTGAAGTGTTGCCCCGATTAAATTTGAATTTACCTTGGTGATTATTTTATACAACACTGAAAGCAAGCCAATGGGTCTATAATTCTTCAATTCTTTAACGTCTCCCTTCTTATGGATAGTCGGGTACGTTTTGGTTGTTCTAACGTTACCCCTAACGCCCAAGCAATTTCGGGGCACGCTTTGCCCAAGAAGATAAGTACTAAGGCAAAGTAAACCATACAGGTGCAGAAGACGCTCTACGTAGGATCTACCAGCGTTTACAGAATCGGATGTACGCAGTCACAGAAACACACATTGGGCCATCGCCTCACGGGCAGCATTCACAGGAAATGGGAACGTACCAGACGTTTGTTCGTTCCAAACGGGAATACGCATGCGTAGTTTGGGACCCGTATCAGATTAACCTACAAAACGCTTTTGAATCCATCAAAACCGCACTATTGGATTTGTTTTCACAGATTAATTTCGCAGTATAGCATCTCTAAACTAAAACATAGAGCTAATTCGCCCTACTCTCGAGTCACGCAGAAAGATATCGCGCCGGTCCCTCTATAGAACAAATTGTATCACTCCGTCTCTTGCTCGATTATCATACCCGTTCATCGTATTTCGCTGTGCAACAGACATTCTCAAGCTGTATACCCACCACAGAGTTTCATACAATTACTGTAGAAGGCGCTAGTGTCTACGGGAGCTGCAAGCATGGGAATGGTGGTCAGTACACGGGCTTGCCTAAGCTTCGTCTTTCTGGCTTTAAATGGCTTCGGGACTTTGCAAAGTGATCATTTGAGTACTGAGTTATAAATGATGAAATAAGCATTAAAATTGTCCGCCGGCAGAATTCGAACACCGGACCTCTAAGCACAGAAGCCAGATATTGAAACAATTACTCCTCGCACGCATGGACAAGCGGAACCACTGCACTAAGCAGCGATTATGCGCGCTTGCATAGTCTTATTACCTTCTGCATTAAAAAAGTATTAATTGCTGTGAAATTAAGGCCAATTTAGGCCCAGATAAAGCGTTATAAACGAAGCCACAAGCAAGAAGATCACACAAATCCATGCATCATTCCCATTGTGGCTGAACGATTCCAGCAGCCAGAGTTCCCTCTAGTAATTATTGCAGGAAACTCTACGATACCCACCGTCAACGCGCACTACTGCGCATTTCAACTCGTTTTGCAACGTCACGAAGCCGTTTAAATAAAGCCAGAAGTACGAAGCTTAAGCAAATCCATGTACTGCTGGCTGAAAGGCCCTACTATCCTGCAGCTTCCGTAGACACTAGCTCCAAAGTTCCCTCTGGCAATTGCACGAAACTATCGCGGTAATGCAATCCATTCCGAGATCACAGACTGAACATTCATCGCCGGGAACGTGCATCGTCTTCTTTCTCTGCAGCACAAATGCACCGTCAGTCTTTTCAAAAATGCCATACGGCTAAAGTATACAACCAAATTGCAATGGCCAAACACGACATATGCAAGACTGCTCCATCACTACGCCGTTCAGCTTATGTCAATCTTTTGGAATGCCGTTTAGCCCCAAGAACGCAGCGCAAGCGCATTTCTATCGCACCTCTGGGCGGTGCGAAGGGCAAGGTTGTTATAATCGCCGCAAGGACAGTGACAACGCCGGTGGTTTCAAAGTTCACGACTTGCAAGTCGTCGTTGCTGCGCCTGGACCATTCCGCCAGAGGTTTGAAAGGCATCTAAATCTTTCTTATAATTCTTTCTCTACTTTCATGTTTTAAAGCACACGGTGGAACGAGCGCATTGTAGATGTGGCCGAGAAATAGCGATTATTTGGTACGCCAAGCAGCACTTTTGCGGCCGTTACGCAATCGTGCCACAGCGTGCAAGGTATCCTAGCTTGGCCTTCTAATTAAGTGCATCATCATTTTAAAGGTTATGAGAAGCACAGCAGTGGCCCGTGTAAAGCGCTAGCCGTTACGATGGGCCGGCGCCGCACGTAGTGGTGTACTGCATTTATGCACAATAAATTAACCGCAAACGGTTTCAATTAACCACTGAGCTCTGGTAACGCGCAGATGCAACTCCGAGGCCGTGCATGAGATCGCCCTTCAAAAATCGCAGAACGCGCCGTTCAGCCACAAGAACTAATCCGGTGTAGTTGAGATCGACCTTTTCTTTATCGGCGTGATGCACGGAGACTAGGATAAAAATTTCGAGGGAAACGAAACTACGCAACTAGCTTACCATAACACCAGGCAACTATCACGTGGTTGTCAGTGTTTTGCATCAATTTCTGTGCGACAAAGCATCCAGGCACAACACGGAACAACGTGTTCAGATTTATGTGCAAAATGCTATACACAACGAAAGTAGCAAGAACAGACCGGAAGCGGAACAACCGGCGCTGAAGTGTTCGCCAACATTACGAATTGCTCGCAGGGAATGATGCTTGCGTTTCGCATTTCGCACTGAAAGACAAGTGCGAGTACTTGCACAGAATTATGTGCACTTTTACGATGAAATATACATCAATGTGGACAGAGTAAAAAAGAGGCGTGGCAATGAAAAATTTGGCACGTGTGTGCATTTGGTTGCGGGCACAAGTAGGAACCAACGGACACTACTGACGTTTCAGTTACGGCAGTTTCACGACATAAAAGCGCTCCAGAAAACACCTTGTATACGTATATGTCGTACGTGGCCTGCATGTGTGGCCTGGTTGAACTACGACATGCGCACACGTCCGTGGGTTCGTTTCGCGCGCATGTCCATGGCACGCTTCCGCCATTGCAGCTGTTGCGGCACCGAACAATCTTCCTGTTCTCGCGCACACAAATCGGGCAAGTCTAAACAGCGATATGAGATCATCAAAACAGGTACAAGAATTTGCTTCAGATACGTGCGCACCTTTATGATAGTTCGGTACTTTGCGCGCAGCGACAGAATTGGTAAATGCGAATCTTCAAGAACAGAAAAAAAGCTAGCAGCGCGCCTGTCAACGACAAAGCTACCACTAGTCATGCACAATCAATCCATACAAGTATGAATATGTACAAATCAATTCGCACTGTAATGCAACTGGGTGATCTATGACTCAAAATGTGCAATTTGCAATCTGCTGCGAGGCTCGGACTTCCGAGACACCATGGTTAGCGACGGCGCCGTCGACACGGTGCGAACGAACACTTCCGCCCGGTTCAGGTTCCCGCAGATGGAAGTGCGCCGATCGATATTGAAAGCAGTCAAAATATAAGGCGACTATATACACAATGGCGTGCAGCGTCACTTGTTGTCCTCCCGCTGGAGCATGGCGAAGTGCAGAAAGACCTGCTCGAGCGTCAGCTGCGCCACCGAGTAGTCGGCCACGTTGAAGACGCCCTTGGCCTGGTCCATGACGTCGAACACCTCGGCCCAGCTCAAGTCGGGCGCTGACAGGTGGAACTCGAGCAGCCCGTTGTGCGAGCCGATCAGCTCGATGCCCGGCAGCCGCGCCTGCATGTAGTTCTTGACACCGTCCACCTCGGTGCCCAACGACTCGTCCTTGCTGCTGAACGAGCTGTGCGACGTGAGCGACGTGGCCGACGGCTTGGCGCCGGCCACCTTGATCATGATGGAGTAGCCGCTGCCGAACTTGTTCTTGAGGTGCTGCGGCGAGCCGAGGCAGCACAAGCGGCCGTTCACCATGATCGCCAGCCGGCTGCACATGGCCTCGCACTCCTCCATACTGCGTCGGAGCGCGCACGCCGCCTGACTGGTCACGCGACACTGCGCGGATTTGACTCCACGTGCACCGCAAATAAAGGGGACACGGTCATGCGATGCAGCTCTATAGGGGAAAGAAGAGTGCGGGAACACTACCACCGCAAGGAAACGACCAACGCCGCAGGACTTACAGCGAGGCATACCGCCAGAATGGCTACAGTTTGGCCTCGTGATGGCACTGAGACTCGAGAGGTTAAAAAAGAGGTCACGGTATATAAAGCGAAGAGGCTAAGGAAATCGGCTAGTCGTAGTCTTCTAAACTGCACAACTACACCGACGTTGTACAGCGCGCCCTTACTGATCTTTTCAGAACTATATTTTACCAGAGAGATTAGGTTCCAATTAGCTTAATTGGCGAGCACTAAAATTATGTTATTGTGCATTCGGCAATGAATTATGTACGATTAACTGAGTGCGTTGCCTTCGGTGGAACGTGTATGGCTGCATGCATGACTCGCAAACTGGCTCAATTGAAGATTCGGTTGAAAGATTTAGTGAATGTATACCTGCAGACTGTTAGCAGCGTGTTTGAGGGCACCAATGTCACGGCGCTCAAAAGCTGGTGACGTGGTGTTTCTTCAAATCTCGCACGCTTTCTTTGCTGCACCGAAAAACTAACACCGTGGCAGTTCTCCTCACGGAAAGAAGTTATTTGGATATTTCTAAATAGGGTGCAACTGCTGCATTGAAGTTCCTGCGTTGAAATTAATATTTTAAATGTTCGTAAAAATTGCTAATTAGTGATCTAAGCTTACAGCAAAGAATATTTCGAATTGCGCAAGAGGATTGAACGAAGTTTGTTTCATTCTCGTAGAGCACGCCTTAGTTTGCCAAGGTATGGCACAATTTACCTGAACCATCCTACACACACACACACGCACAATATATACATATACATACGCACACACACACACACACACACACACACACACACACACACACACACACACACACACACACACACACATTATATATATATATATATATATATATATATATATATATATATATATATATATCAGTGAAGAGTAACCGGAGCCGGCACAGAAGTAGTTCAAAAAATAGAAGCACGTAGGAAAAACATAACAAGACTTTACTGACGTTTCGGCCGGGGTCCGGCCTTCATCAAGAGTGATGAAGGCCGGACCCCGGCCGAAACGTCAGTAAAGTCTTGTTATGTTTTTCCTACGTGCTTCTATTTTTGAACTATATATATATATATATATATATATATATATATATATATATATAACGAGAGAAGAATGGAAACCGAGGGGCTCAATTCGGTTAACCATGACCATATAAAGCCATGAGACAACGGAGGTAAGGAAATCATCGGGGAAACGAAGAGATAACTTGTCGCCGGTGGGAGCAGAACCCACCACAACCTCCGCCTTACGCGTGCGTTGCACCGCCAATTGTGCTACGGCAAAGGCTATCAATCCGTCGACTAACTTGGGTAATTTATGTTTACTAGATCTAGCTTTTATTATTTTGTACCTTTAAATTTCAAACACAGCTAATTACCTCGATGGTTTTCTTTATATAATCGCGGCGTCGGAAACTCGAAGGACGGAAGCCTCAGTCAGCAGTAACACTAGCAAGAACGGTCAGTTTAATACCGCGAGTTAGTCTCTTCTTCAATACGCTTTATTTGAAGTTTAATACCGCGAGTTAGTCTCTTCTTCAATACGCTTTATTTGAAGTGCCTCTTATCTTCATTGTCTTTATCGCACTATAGACGCGCAAGTAAGCGTGTGCGTGCACAAAACATTAAAACGTGAGCCACTTTGATAGGTTCGGGTTCATGCGCACCACATGCACCACTTCGCGTAAATGCTATATATACGCGATCGAATTATCGCTTGTCCTTTGTTCGAACCTGTGAGAGGTGAGAATGATGCTGCAGCCGCGGACGATGAGCTCCTGCAGCGTGTGCCAAACGCAACGCTTGGCCACCGGGTCCATGCCGGTGGACGGCTCGTCCAGAATCACCAGCTGCGGGCTGCCCATGAACGCCACTGCTGTGCTCACCTTGCGCTTGTTGCCGCCACTGCATCAGTTGAAAGGGACGCGTTGCAAGATGACCCGCTCGTGCGCGCTGAAACAACACTCGATGGAGCATGCAGCGTGCCTGTAGGTGTCCAGTGTGTTATCCAAGTGGGGCGTGAAGTAGAAGAGCTGCGCGAGCGCGCGGCACACGTCCCCGAGGCGGTTCTCGGGTATGCCCCGGATGCGCGCGTACAGCGTCAGCACCTCGCGGCCTGTCAGGAAGCCCGGCAGCGCGTCCGTCTGCGGGCAGTAGCCGATCCGCCGGCGAACCTGTGCGGAGCGCGGCCGAGCCTGAACTTGGTGCGTGTGATTGAAACACAGAGTGCAACACAGGCCCGTGAACACTTACAGTTTGACAGCCGATGCTGTCCTGTACTGTTTGGTTTCGTTTCTGTTCGCGTCGTATTACAATCTAGGTGAGTCGAGCTTACCTGCTTCGTATCGTTGGTGACCGAATAGCCGTCGACGAAGGCCTCGCCAGCGCTGGGCCCGATGGTGGCGGTGAGCATGTTGAAGGTGGTCGTCTTGCCGGCGCCGTTGATGCCGAGCAGGCCAAAGCATTCGCCCTTGCGCACGCCGAACGAGAGCTCGTGCACGGCGCAGAACGAGCCGTAGACACGCGACATCCGCCGCAGCACCAGCACGTCGCGCTTCGCCAGCTCCGACACGCTCGAAGAGAGTACGCGCTGTTTCTCCTCCGCCACGTCATCGTCCTCCTGCATCTGCTGCTGGTGCCGAGGGGACGACCAGCATGGGGACACGGTTCTACCGTTTAACCGCGTGTTTAACATCTCACGTGGTCTCACACACACACCTATAAACCAGAACCGGTAGCCGCGTGTGTGCTCTTGTTTCTTTCTTTTTTTTGCACTTTTATGAGGCCTTCTAGTATCATCCTACAAGGTTTCCGCGTGCGCCAGTTGCAAGCAGCTCGATGCCTGCTGGCGCGTGGTTGGCGCGTTGCCGTCGACGCGGCGCCAATAACGAACGTCTTGAAACGAACTGAAACTACACTCTCTTTCCGAGACCCACCGGCCCTTCAGCGCTAAAGGTACTGAGCGTGCGCATCTGAAAGAATTTTTTGTTTTCAAACTGCGAATCTTTCTTTGAGAAACCCGTATCATTGCGATAGCAATTATATGGACATTCCAAGCTGATTTCTGCCATCGGCGTCGTCGTCACAGTCACCGTGAAGTTCCGTATAGTCCAAGGGCGATAAAGTCGTCGCCGCGCGCCGTATGCTGTATGCGCGAGTGAAACCATGTGACGGTGAGCCGGCAATCGCGGATCGCGCAGGGAATGGCGGGAAGCGGGAAGGAAGCGCGCAGTCTTCCAGTCACACACGACGCTACGGAGGGAGGGTACGTAGGTGGAGGGGCTGCGTTTTACTGCAGCCGCGCACTCCTGGCTGGCCGGACTGCTCCGGAGGGTTGGTGGCCAGGTGGAGGGGCCGCTCTTTACTGCGGCCGCGCACTCCCGCCGGGTTGGAAGGCTCCGGGGGGAGGGTGGGGAAGGGGACGCGTTCTGCGCTGCGTGCGTCCGCCCACGCAGCTGTATCTTGGAAGCATATGCGACGGGGGCAGAGTGAGCCCTCCCTGTGTTTTTGCGGCTAAGATCCCGTTGCTAAGATCGCGAGCTCAATTCGCTCGCTGATGCAGCCGCGCTGACTCACTCCAGCGTTTTAACAGCGAGTTTCCGCGGTGAGTGAGATGCGTTCATGTTTGCTTGTGCGCGCGTGACATCATATTTGCTAATTTAGTTCATATGCATATGTTTACAAGTTTATACGGCCGATAATACTTCTATCCTTACTTTGTATAGCTGCCCACTATAATTTGCTATCGCAATCGATGCTTCGCCTTTCGGGCGAAACTGACTTTTTGGGTTTCCTTCACAGCTTGGTGCTACAGTCAGGTGAATGACAATTTT
The DNA here is from genome assembly GCF_013339745.2 of Dermacentor silvarum. Lineage (NCBI taxonomy): Eukaryota > Metazoa > Arthropoda > Arachnida > Ixodida > Ixodidae > Dermacentor > Dermacentor silvarum. Next base: position 248,425,041 of record NC_051155.1, read on the forward strand.
CCTTTTATAAATCTTCCTCCACCTTGCGGCCTTCCACAAAACTACTGCTGCCAAATTAATGGTTATGTATGCATTTTCTTTGGCTTGTTCATAGTCCCGTCAAAACAATACAGACAGATGGTTTAGAGAGATACTATACAGGGGTCATAGCTTTACGTAGCTCAAGTCTGACGAAGACACGGGAGACATACGACAACGAGTGCTAGTTTGAATCCGTACCAGCTAGCCAGAACGCAGCGTTTGCCAGTTTTGACAGGAACATTAGCTTATGTTTTTCTGCTACGCCCTGATGCCGCTTCAATCGGACCTACCATTGGTCGCACTGACCTCAGTTGGGTGCGACCGACTTGCGACTAGCCGAGCCGCTGAGGGTGAGCCGTTCGGTGAAGAAGCCGGCATTCGCCTCGCATGCGCAGAGCACAGCCAGTCCCAGCAGCGTGTGCAGGATGAACGACAGCAGTGCACGCGCGATGCCCGGCGAGCCCCACGAGAGCAGGTCCGGCTGCCAGTCGATGCACTCGTTCGGGCGGCAGTAGTCTGCGACAAGCCGACCAATGCATGTCCGCTGAACGCGCAACAGCAGAAATCTGAGAGCTACCTTGTGCAAGGTAAGGCGCCTGCTGTTTGTACGTTACGAAGACGTACACAAGGATCGACACGACGTCGCAGTGACAACAGACATGCCAAGGTTCTGTCGCAACATTGCGACACGCCGGCACTGACACAATGAAAAAATCAATGGCGGCCTTTGCGAGAGGGAAAAGCGGTCCTGCTTTTACCCAGAGTTTGTAATAATGGTACCAAATTATATTGTATCGCACGATGCGAGGGAAATGCAGTGCCTCTAAATGGTATACGTAACTTCTTATAGTAGTAGATATGCTTTTGAGAGTGCAATATATTTTGCTCTGCTCTGTACAGAATGCCGGAGCGCGCATACCCTTGCAGCAATAGCGCGCCCGGTTGGGCGCGATCTCGCAGAGGACGTTCTGCGTGTAGTAGTCGTTGCAGACGATGTTGAAGTGCGCGTTGCGGTACAGGCGGGAGAAGGCTCGCCCCAGCGCGTACATCGGCAGCATGTACGTAAACACCGAGTCCACGGTGTCGATCACGTCCTCTAAACCGGGCTTGCCCCTCCACTCGAGCACCGCCACCAACACCAGGCCGCACACGCCTGGCAGGGGGAGGCAGAACAAGTGATATTCAGGACGTACGCTTTGTAGGTCGAAGCAAGGTGGTTCCTATATGTACGGTGGCCGCTTTCTCGACCGATCCCTTTCGGGTATGTCTTCGGCATGGCGGGAGCTTTGCTTGTTGGATTAAGCCAATCACCCCGAAATTGATGGATCCAGAATCTGGCCCCGAAAGGTATATGCACGTCATGCCACCTTATTGAATCTTTCCGTACGGCGCCCATTGGGCATGGTTAGCCCTCTATCGATGGTTTGAAATGCCGCTTTCGAGACCTTCCGCGCCGCTCCCGGACATACTGCGCTATCGGACGTTAAGGAGGAGGACCTATATTTTTATTTTCTAAGCAGTTCGCTCTTTTCCCGCCTAACGGTGATTTTTAAACGCGCTCCGAAGTTTCGCGGTCGTCAAAAAATTACGCAAAAAAAGTACGCGAAAAATTGGAAGATGCTTAAGCTTCGCCTTTAAGAGTGGAACGCGATAGCGTTATCGGGCCCCGTTCACATCGCATTTTTCTTTATGAGTAGGCTTCACTGCAACACAGAACGTAGGAAAGCCAGCTTACAAAGACCAAGCTTACACGGATCCCCTTAAAGTCGGCTTCTCTTGTAAACAGAAATGCATTGCTGGGAAGACGGTTTTTCCAGGTGCAATATAAGTCGTCTTATATTAATATGTGAAGGCCCTAGGACTTTTATTATTTTATTGTTTGTTTGCTATCGCCTCGACGCGCGCGCGGGTCCAAAATGCATTAGGCAGGCTAAGTTCCAATTTGACCTGCCGAGGATGCGAGCGCCATCTGGTTAGGATTTTCGCAAATAATCTACCCGGGCGCGCCGCTGTTGGTATGGTAGAAATGCTATAAAAGGGGCTTGTGTTTGAGTTTTCTCGTAACAGAATTATGTTAATTATGTTTTCTCGTACATTCAAATTCATATGCGTAGGGTGTGGTTAAGTCGTACTTTACTATTTTTCTGGCGGATTTCACTGTGAGAAATTCAATTTTTATTCACTAACTCCTTGCGCCGCGCGGAGGGCCTGCGCGGTCGGGGTGGTTTGGGATGATTTTGTTTTTCACTACCACTTTGCGTTACGCGGAAGGCCTGTGCGGTCGTGGTGGTTCGGGATTATTTTCTCCGCCACGGACGCCGACACCCACGCCGACGCCGGATTTTCTGCGACACGGGGCCCTTAACGCTGTCGCGTTAAAATGTCATGCTCCGGAAACGGCGCGCGCGCTTCGGGAGATTGCAGATATTGCGATTCCACTGCCTCTGCGGCTGATTTTATCGATATGTGGAATAGCAGCGAGTCAGAGGACGCTGACATTTCGTCGGACTTTGAGTCTCTGAAAGCGACGACGACGCAAACCAGCCCGGAAGATCGGCGACCGCAGCCCGGCACGCCCAACTGTAATGCTTGCATTTAACTTTTTGTAGCAAAATACCTGTTCAATGAAAATTTTAATTTTTTCGGAGATAGTGCCTAATAGACGGCAATACATTTTGTTTATCTCAATTTTCGTAACATTTTTTTAGCAGATACAGTCGTGTCTTTAACTTGTTCAATCTATTTTTTCTTAGTAGATACAATCGTGTCTTTACAAACTTTGTTCAATTTTGTCGCACACTCTTGATTTTAACCATTTATATCTTTTTTATGTCATACATCTCGTTAATAAAGCTTTTATGAAGTGCTATTCATTTTGCTTTGTGTTATGTATTACATTAACTATTGAGTGCAGTAGTACCGTCAAAAAAAAAAAAACATCTGCCCTAACATAGAAAAAGCACTTATTTTCCCTATGGTAGGGAAAGAGTTAAGCGTACCTGCAGCGAAGAAGACTGTGGCGATCCGAACGTAGGCGGCCGTGTGGGTGCGAAAGCAGAACGACATCGCCGCGATCATGGGCAGCCACGAGGTGCCGAAGTAGAAGAACAGCAGGAGCATTACCGCTGGAAAGACGTGGAGGTGTACAGTCCAAATAAATACTGGTGGTTGCCCATCTTAGCGCCTGTATATATTATTAACAGCTACAGTCAGGGGCACATCTAGGGTAGCCTAAATTTTAAAAAGGTCAGCAGTTTCGCCCGAAAGGTGAAGCATCGATTGCGATAGGAAATTAGTAGACAGCTATACAAAGTAAGGATAGTAGTTTTATCGGCCATATAAACTTGCAAACATTCACTTAATGACTAAATTAACAAGGTGTCCGCGTGCACAGGCAAACATGAACACATCACACTCGATGATCGCGGACACTCGCTGTCAAAACGCTGGCGTGAGGAAGCGCGGTGCAGCGCGCGAATGACCTTCGTGCTATCCTATCGCGTCAGCGCAAACTGAAGAGGCGAGAACAGAGCAGGCAGAGAGGTATAAGCCGTCAACGCACATAGGCTCTGCCGCCAACGCAGATCGCTTTCAAGATAGGGCGCGCGCGACTGCGCAATACGCAGTTGCTGCCAGAGTACAACGACGCACCCCCCCCCCCCCTCCCCTTTCCCCGGTGCCTTGCGCGCGACGGAAGACTGCGCGCTTCCTCCCAGCTTTCCTCCCTTGCGCGCGTAAGATTAATCCGCGATCGTTGGCTACCCTAACACCCTTTCACTAGCACATACAGCATACGGCGAGCTACCACGTTATTATCGCCCTTGGACTTTATAGGGAACATCATGACGACGCCGACGGCAGAAGTGCGGCTGGAGTGTCTATATAATTGCTATCGAAATAAAAAAGCGAGGGGGCGGGGGCGCTTATCAGAAGCATACAGAGAACGGGGTGAGGAGGAAGGGCGAGGCTTCGCCGCACGCTAAATACTGTCAGCGCTGAAGCGCCGCATGCTCGGGCAAGGGTCGGGTCGGCGAGGGTTCTCCTTTCTGAATCCTACAGTGACTGCAGTTTGCTAACATGTCCAAAATCGAAGAAAAACTAGAGCGATCGTTTCCGTATCGCGCTTCCACCATAGCAGCACTAATTGTCATACTCTCCATCTTAGTTCAACTTCCTTGTAAACATGTATAAAAGCGTGTAAGCTAAGTTGCTGTATTTGCATACTAATTCAGTGCCACAATGGGTACGATGGGAAAACAGGGTCCCTATTCACAGAGAAGTTCTTACACTAAAATTGATTACGATAACATAGCCAAAAGCAGATGCCAGCCAGTGGCAGCCAACGAACAAAAACACTTACGAACAAAAAGCTTTGCGAACATGGCCCCAGGTTACGATCAGGCTTTGAAAACACCCCGCGTCCTGACTACGTTAGTGTCCGTGCACTTATGCTATCAATAACGTTCAGTGCAGTGCGCGTATAGGGCGCACCTCGCTCGCGCAGGTGGGTGAATCCCTGGGTGTTAAAGAGGCGGAAGGTGGACATGACGAGCAGGCACGATGAGATGTAGAGGAGCAGCGACCAAATGGCGTAGGCCGCCCAATAGGCGATCATGTTGAGGCCCGAGATGCGCTGCAGGTGGCGCGAGTTGCTCACGTGGTCCAGCACCAGAAACACCGAGAAACTGGCGATCAGGAACGAGGTGCCGAAGATGGTCTGCTGGCCTATCTGGAAGCTCTCGCGGTGCATTGTGATAAGCTTGTTGGCCTGAGAAAGTCAAAGTCGACAGATGTGCCCATGTTCACACAACGCCTCATAAGTGCCGTCCGCGATTGGTCCCCGCTGGAGCGAAGGTCTCGTTATCATTAGTGAATTTAGTTTATGCCGATCACTTTCGCGCCATGAGGATGCCCAAACAGCGGCCAATGAGGGAACACTCACTTAAGAGCAGCTTTGACGCGAGCCAAGAATCTCGGTCAACTGCGACAAGACACTCAGCGGCCAAAAGCTGACAGAACGCTCAGACGAGCAGGAGTCGGGTTTTTAATAGAACAGCGAACGACACGGCGACAACAGTCATTCTTATCGCGTAGTATACTGGACCTTGAAGGGTAATTGTTTCGGGTTGGTTCTGATCTGGTTTGACATCAAAGCGATACAAAACATGGCTAAAAAATAGACAAGATAAGCGCTGCCCTGTTCGTCTTTTGCTTTTGTGCAGCAGAACACAAGCAATGAAAGACAAAATTACGCTGATGGTCGCCGCATACTATGTTTGGTTGTAATGCAGTAGCAGTACAGAACATCTTCTGAAAAAACGTAAACACGACAAAGGCAGAAAAAAGGGATAAAAACATGACGTTTTTGGATCCGCACTGTCCCTTGTTCACAATGGAGCGAAAGTAAAGAAAGCCATCCTTCAAGTCAAGTGTCAATTTTTTTTATCCCTTTTTTCTCCTCTTGGCCAGTGTACGTATGTTCTTTACAATGGTAACAGTAACTCATTCACCGCACTCTTGGCTATCTAAATCGCTAAATGTTTGGCCGGCATATGTTGTTTACTATACGTTTTTATCTACAAAGGGCTGTCATTGTGAATATAGGGCAGTCACTATATTGCGCCTTTAGAGTCAAAGAGACCTACGCAGTGGCGCACCGGTGGGGGGGGGGGGGGGGGATTCAGGGGTTGTAGCCCCCCCCCCCCCCCCCCCTGAGGCCGACTTAACCCCCCCTTTTGTTTAACCCCTTTTCTTTCCTTACGCATTTGAGTACTGCAACTAAGATGTAAGACGCGCAATCGTCTGCCCACTCGCAAAAAGCGCATTTTTGGACAATTTCCCGTGAAGAAATCGAAGTTAGTGCTGTTTAGATGGTATTGGCAAACTGTCCTATATATATGCATATAACCTATATGCAGGTGCTATGGCTTTGCGTTTGTGCGGATGATAGAGTGAAGTCTTTAGAAGTTCCGCTTTCGGCATATTCATATTCAGAAGCTGCGGCACGTCAAAAGGTCGGCTATTAGTTTTACTTAGAAGTCTCGAGAAGCGACAGGGCGCAGTGTAGGCAAATCTTAATTTCGTAGGTTCCTCGATACGCCAAGCTGCACTCTGACACATCGGAAGGTGAAAGCAGAATGATATAACCTCCACAAATCTTTACGAAGTTACGGTTGATTAGTGCATGCTAAAGAGACCGCGGAGCTGATGGGCACCTTGCTAGTCCTGGCTTTTGAGCTAGGCTAAGCACTACCAAGTGATCCCCAGCATTTTCCGGAATTTACTGATTATTTATTAATTATCGATTAGCTATTGATTGGCTATCAATTGGCTATCGCAAGGTATTGGCCACGTATTTGGGTTAGGCTAAGCACTTCCAAGTCATCCCCAGCGTTTCCCCAAATTTATTGATTATTGATCGATTATTGATTACCTATTTTGATTGGCTGTCGATTGGCTATCGCAAGGTATTGGCCGCGTATTTGGGCTAGGCTAAGCACTACCAAGTCATCTCCAGCATTTCCCGGAATATTATTATTATTATTATTATTATTATTATTATTATTATTACTATAATAAGTCAATTAGCTATTGATTGGCTATCGATTGACTACGCAAGGTATTGGCCACGTATTTGGGCTAGGCTAAGCAATACCAAGTCATCCCCAGAATTTTTCGGAATTTATTAATTGTGATCAATTATCGATTAGCTATCGATTGGCTATCAATTGGCTATCGACGACTGACTACGCTTAGTAGTCCCAACCATGCTTAGCTAGACTTAGCCAGGCTCACCTTCGCTAGTTCACATGGTTAAGTGCCATTGCGCTTGGACCCTTTCTGCACTACCGCCAGGATCGGCCCACATTTTCTGTTCGCGGTTGACACATTACGCCCTGCTTAAACAGCTCCGCTGTTAAAAAATATGCTGACCTCATCTGCCAATACACGAGAGGGGACGGAGTATGCGCTTAAATTCGAGTCTACATGGTTGTACTCGAGACAGAGGACGCTATTCACTTTCTAGTGTCCTATTTATCTTCGCCTTGAGCAAGGATCGCGTACCTTCTCCTCGACCACCCTAGGGAACGGATGGTTGACCACGGTGAGCTTGAGTGACGCGTTGTCGAATGTCTCGTGCAGAAGCGCCCTCTGGTAGGCGGCCATGGCGAGCGCCGGCGTGTGGTACACCTGGTTGTTGAATAGCAGCCTAGCCGAGCGAACGCTGCCACCTGGCCCCTCGTCTTCGAAGCTGGCCGCGATCAGCGTACTCGTCAGGAAGGTGTTGCCTTGTAGCACAGACGCGTTCACCAGGTAGCTTTCCACGCTTCCCGTCTCCACCAGTATAGGATTCACCTAGGGGTCAGTAGGCTCGACTTAGATTATCTCGACGTGAGCGGGACGAATAGAACACACACAGTCCGGTACAGAGGCGTTTACGTGAAGCCGATTCTGGAGGTACTTATGAGATCGCAGTGGCATGAAGCGTCGAGACAGAACAGAGCGCTCAAACCATGCCTCCAAGATAGGGCAGCGCACAGATAATCTCAAGCAATACTGGAACAAACGTTGCGGCTACTAATGACTTTGCTGCACCGCGAACTGTCAAACGTTTCCGAGCCGTCGCGCATGGGACCGTGCCTATTGTTGCTCCAACGGTCGCTCCTCTACTGCGTTTAAATTGAAGCTCCAGGTGTGCAACTGGATCCCCGACGCAGGGCTCGTCGACAAGTCTTCTTACTTGCAGAGTGGCTTCAAAACTGGATAAAGACCACTTTTGTACCTTTGTGACAATTTTCTGTTTCAAGACAACCTTTTCAAGCCAGCTTTTTAAGCTGGTCGGCCCAATCATCCTACCGCGTGCAGGCGGTTTCGCATATACAACCTTATCTGGTAGTGTTAACAGAGCCACACCTTAGAATGACAAAATCTGATCGAGTTGGTGAGGATTCATGTTTTGAAAAGTTAGGCATCCATGACATAGACACAAGAGGATCGAAAAGGCACAAACGTCGATTATCAACTGAAAGGTCGCACTGTGCCAAAAAAGTCGCGGTTTCACCTGAAAGGCGAAGCATCAATTGCGATAGCAAATTAGTAGAGAGATATACGTAGTCGTGTCGGGATTGAAAATACAAAATATTTGCTTGCACCTCACTATGTCTCAGACAGAGTTGATCATATGTTCAAGGTACGGGAAATCAGCATGCAAGACTGATTTATTTCGATTCTCTTTTTTTCCTAGAACAATCCGCGAATGGAACCAATTGCCGTCAAACATTGCCTCTGTTATGTCTAATGATGTTTTCTTTTCTATGTTAGCACAACCGCTTTCAAGTTTGTTTCAATGGCATCTGTATTTTTGTGACTGATTGTGATTAGTGGTTATTTTTATTAGTTGTGTGACTGACACTGTATGTATTTTTTTATCTTTTTATGTATACCCTCCCCCACTGTAATGCCTGTTAAGGCGCTGTGGGTAATAAAATAAATAAATAAATAGTAAGAATAGTAGTTTTGTCGGCTGAATAAACTTGCACACATTCGATTATAACTGAATTAACAAGCCTGGTGTCAGCGCGCACAAGCAAACATGAATAGATCACACTCAATGACCGCAGGCAACCGCTGTCAAAACGCTAGCGTGAGCAAGCGCGGTTGCAGCAGCGAGCGAAGCTTCGTGCGGTCTATCGCTTCAACGGAAACTGAGCGGCGAAAGTACAGCGCATACTACAGTGTACTAGAAGGCTTTGTAGTGGGCTCAGAGGAGGGCGCGGGCTGAGGCGTTGCATGTCGCCTGCCGAGAGGGGGCGCAGCAAGACGTTCCTCCTGAAGCTTCGCTGCGGGACACGACGGCTGCCGAGGCGGGCGGCGTTCTTTTACTATTTCCCTGCGAAGTAAACTGCCGGTTTCTGCACTACCGACCGGGCAATTAATTGTAGGGTAAAAAAGTTCGATTCTCCGGACCACTGCAGACAGCTCGGGGAAGATTTCACGTCGTTCCCGCGATGATGTTGAATGTCTGCCTAGTTTGTTCTTACAATCATTACGCTTCCGCAGTAAGTTTATTTGCCTATGTCGTGCCACAGCCTAATCACACGCAAAATGTTCACCCGTTACCTTCTCCGTGCCCTTTGCTCTAACCGCATCGGGTTTCATTGTTAAACTGCCGTGGTACACTACGCTGCTGCAGGAAAGTAAACTTGCCAAGCGCTCGCATATGCTCGGAGGCCAATTTGCTCAGTAATTATGTATATGCAATCTCAAACGGTTTGTGTACGGCACTCGTGCACGCTCGCTTTTACAAGACCACTTCCTTACAAAACAAAGCATAAGAGTAAAGTGGCCGAAACAAACACACATTTGTCAGAGCATGTACTATAAACACTTTATTTACAATAACAAATACAACATATTGGTCAGGCGCATCTTGCAAAAATGTAACAGAATAGCATGCAGAAGCTAATCAGCATCCCAAACGACCACTTCCGGAGCACAACGGCGCCCCCCTCCCCGGCTTTTCGCACGACTGAGACGTCGCGTTTGCTCTCCGCCGTGCGTTCGCTCTCCGTGAAAGCGCGCGTCCCTCTCACATACAGGATACGGCGCGCGGCGACGATTTTATCGCCCTTGAACTTTATACGGAACCTCAAGGCGACGGCGACGACGACGGCAGAAATCCGCTTGGGTGTCCATATAGTTGCTATCGCAGTTAAAACATCTGTGTGTGTGGAGGGGCAGGCAATGCCAACCCGTCTATCATGGACATGAGTGCATTCTCGACCCGTATCGGTTCATGCGTGACAATTCTTTACATAGAGGATAACCAAAGGTGGCCTTACGCACGTGCTACCGCAATTACTGATGTGGCACGCCTCGACCGTATTAGATAACAAACAGAGGTAGTCGATATTCTAGTTGATAGTTGGACAGGCCATGTAATGCTTAGGACAGATAAGCCGGTGATCTATTAGAGTGGCAGAATAGGGAACCAATGGAAAAGGAGACGCAGTACAGGATGGCAGAGAACTATAAGTGGTGGGATGAAGTTAGGAAACTTGCAGTCGTAGGATGGAATCTGTTGACGCAAGACAGGGGTAATAGGAGATCGCATGGAGAGGCCTTTGTCCTACAGTTGACATAAAGAAAAATAGACTGACGATGATTTTATCCTGAAAATTGGGAGGACATTTAGAGTCGCGACAGTGCAATGAAAGATTACGCGTCCTTCGTTGCGCCGGTCGGCGACCGGTTGTAGAGACTTAGTATGATTGAGGCAACGACTTGTCTGACGTACATAAACGCAAGCTTATAAATAATTTTACAAACTACTCAGATACGGAATTATACAAACTTGTTAGCATGTCTTCTATGACACCTGTCAAGAAGGGGTGGGCGAACATTCAAAGTTTCGAATACGAATCTAATATTGCACACTAAGTATTCGTATTAGTATTCGAAAAGGAACTATTCGGCATTTTCGAATTAGAATTCTGAACTAACCAAATATTTCGCAACGACCGGTTGTTGAAGTCTTACTGTTCTCCGTCTGCTAAACAAAGTAATGCAAATTATCAGAAGTGTAACAACAGCAATGTTTCCGAAGAAATGCAGAAACAAAATAGATAATGCAAGTTTGGTTGATTGAGTTTGATTTCGCGGAGGCAGCCTAGATGACCTCCTCCGAGTTATGCTTGTAATCTGTCATTTAGTGCATTGACAGCCTAGTCATGTAGAATTATTACCTTTACGCTACGACCAGTGATTTCTTCCTTGCAACAGATCCTTTTACATGTGTTTAAGGCACACAATTCCTTGGGCAAGCTTTTCCTTTTTTTCCCCCCCATAACTTCTGATTCTTTTTCGGCAATCATTTATTTAGCGTTTCTTTAAAGCTCCATTGCATACAGCAGCCACTAATTCGTGGAAAGCTTGTTTGCAGCCAAGTTCTAAAGGTGTTAAGAGGCTATCATGTAGTTTATTTTTAGCAAAAAGATGAAATAGGCTGTGGGTAAAAGCTGCCCCTCACAGCAGCTTGACAGAAGCCCACAGATCTACCAGTACAATGCAATCGGCGATAGCAGTATACGCGATACACTAGTAAGTATCGAAACACATATCACCTATATCGAAGAAAAATAAATGCATAGATTGACATAAGAACACACCTGCATCGAAGGATGTAAAAGTAACGTGAGTATTCGTTAACGTTCAATAGAAAATTATTTATCTGCATCGAGAAAAAGAAATTATGATTTTCTTGGCTTTGGTTTGTAGTTGAAATATCGATTCCAGTTCTACTGCGCTCATCCAGAAGTGTAGGCAGTGTATTTGACAATTCTTTAAGTCATTTGTTCTTGCAGTAACAACCTTCCAAGTTCATGCCAGGTGGCACAAGATGTCACGCTGTGTTGAAGCCTAGCAAGGTCGCTCAATGATCTACGGTTTCACTATAATTCTCTTTTGAAGGGCTATATAGTTAGTTTGTACAGGTATATGCCAAATAAAGGAAGTACTTACATTCGCCTGTGGAAACAGGTCAGATGTATATGACAGTCTTACGAAACAGTAAACCGTGTTCTTATAAATGTTTCTCGAACAAATATTTCTTGCATGTTTGTGAGTGTCGTGTATGCATGTTTGTGGATTAGTGATCTTGTGTCTATAAATTTTTCTTTTTCCGTGATAGCTGTCTTTTTGGACTATTCAATACAGGCGTGGTACCAAATTATGCAGAAATAAACCATCCTACTGGTAATACTTATATGCGTTTTGTGTTTGACTGTTCGATAGTTGATTCGATATTCGATACTATTCGTATTTGGTATTCGCCCACCTCTACTGTTAAAGCCTTCTTTTTCTTGTAAGCTGCTCTTTCTCTGCATGGCGGCGAATATTTTTCCTATCGCGCAGTAATTCATCATATTTCTTAAAAAGTTGAAGCCCAAAGTTCTTCCTGTCTTGTCTTGCTTTCTGCGTTATAACGTCCTTCGTTTCCCCCTAAACGACGGAATTCTCTCAGATGAAAAGGAATTACGAGCGTGATTTCACTGCCGTTCTAGGAGTCCAATGTACGTCCACGCCAACCATTGTCTCCTACTCCTTAACGCGGGTGCGTGCCACAGTTGAAGGATAGGCGACCCACTGGAAGGCCGAACAGCCCCGGTTGATATCTTCACGTGAGCACATGTGTCGCACTGGCTCATCAAAAACGAAAAGACCAGACAGGAGTGTGTGAATCAGGTGACGCCGCAGAGCAAGGCGAAGGTCGTAACGTGGACACCTAAGCAGAAGAAACGATAGGAAAAATCGGGCGCCGTGATTCGCTGGCGCTTGTATACATGCTGCACATGAGGTACTCTTGCCGCTGCATTCTTGAGGTATGATTGACTTATTTCCGCCAATGCGTCTTCGAATTGTGTTCTCGCGTTAAAGCATTCATCTCAGTTACGCACTCGCGCTTTTTCTGACACAGATGTTATGGCAGATAAACGCACAAAAAGGTGAGCATAAATGCCGCCGGACCCCTTCGAATTAGAGCCACGCTCTCAAGTGCAGATCAGAATGTTCAACAATGTGTGTTCGCAGAGCACAGGGGCATAATGACAGAGCAAGTACGCATGGCAAAAAATAAAAGGACTTGTAAGTAAACGACGTAATGAAGCCGTAACCGTACAGTGCGTAGAGTTTATTCAACGGTAAAATGTTTTCCTCCCGTATAACGACGCCTCAACATGAGCACAACGAGGCCTCTGTCCGTAGATACTTAGGGGGTTACTATTACCCCCAACGCTCCTAGATTGTCATTGCGAATCCGACGCTCACTGCGGTACAGGCAACAATGCCGTTCTGGCAAACCCCACTGTTCCGCCGTTTCTCTCGCGGCGTACCTTGCTGGAGAACTGCCTTTTGAACTGCCTGGCCAGCGAGGCGGAAGCCCCTCCGTGGAAAGCGTACGGTACGTCGTTGGCGAACACTTGGTTCACGTCGAGCACGCGGGGCCCCGGCTTGTGCACCTTGGGCAGGCTGTCGATCCAGGTGAGCGTGTAGGCCACCACGAACACCGGCACGAGCAACTGCGACAGCGTGAACGCCCAGTTGCGCCGGCTGTGAAGCGAGTGCAGCACAAGCAGCGCCCACGTCTGCTGCAGCAGCAGCCGCGAGCCGCCGTTGCGCCGTGGCGGGGCGCTGCCGGCCACCGGGCTTCCGTGCCGCAGCGGGTCCGAGAAGTGCAGTGCGCCCAGAAGCGTATCTGCGCAGTGCACAAACGTCCAGTGTGCGGCCATTCTGGAGGTATGCAGTCGAGACTACAGGGTGTTTCACTTAACTTGGGCCAAACTATATGCAAATGCTACGTAGCTGGACAGAACCAAGGTAATGTTTGTCCTCGCTTGGAGATACTCAGATTATATTTTGCATTCCGCCTAATTACATAATTATTCTTGGTTAATTAATGTACTTCTCAAATATGATAATTAGATTAAAAGTGTCAATGAGAAAATTGTAGAGCAACATTAAAAACTCCCGATACAGCTTTCTGTTGCTCGATAAATGTGTTTTTCCGAGCGTGAAAGATGTTCGCGAACATCGTGATAAACTGTCTCGAGCGGCTATAGTCGCACGTGTGTGTTGTGTGTATTCTTGGGCTTCTTTCACGCCCGAAAAAAATACTTTTATGTAGTACGTATTGAGCAACAGAAAGCTGTATCGTGAGTTTTTCAGGTTGCTCTACAAGTTTCTCATTGGCACTTTTCATCTAATTACAATATTTCAGAAGTTCATTGATTAATTAGGACTGATTATGTAACTAGGTGGAATGCAAAAACTAATCTGAGTACCTCCAAGCGACAGCAAACGACATTACTTTAGTTCGGTCCAGCTACGTGGCATTTGCATATTTTTAATATTTGCCTCAAGTTACGTAAAACACCCTATATGGTGCATCAAGGAGTCCCGAAGTGTCATTTTTACCGAGAAGAGAGCCTTCGTAAGCGAGAGAATAACGCAACTAGGAAAATAATTGACCTCGTCTGTGAAACATTACGGTGCTAGCTCCTATGACGTAAACTTGCTTTGCTTCTAATACTGGTAGCAAAACTTATAGTCAAATATTGTCAATAAAGATACGTTGCATTTAAATATAAAACCAAGTGATGTTTGCCTAATTTTATTCTATCCAGGAGAACGCCCTTTCTCTGGGGTATTGTGGTGTCAAATCTAAACCGCACAAAAGAGAAGCCCAGTCCAAATGTTTTCGTGCTACCCTTGTGGGCTGTAGATTTGCCATACGTTACAAACAAGCCCAGATCTGGGCCGGTATTTTGTAGCGATGCCTTTCATGTAATATTACAGAGCTTTAGTTTAGTGCGCGCTAGACAGTACGTACGCAACGTGCGGCGCACTACGTACGTTACGGTTGAGGCTGTCCCCCACAGCATTAGTTTACCGCGCGCAACATCTGAAACGTGGAGTGCGCCGAAGCGTCAACACCCTTGCCTCGGAGTGCTACTTGGCGCCATCTAGTGCCTAAGAAATAAACTCGTATAGCCAACATTGGTTGTCACAAGTCAAGGCACGAGACAAGCCAAGCTTTTTCGCGCCGTTAGCGCCGATTTTGTGTTCAGGCGAGCAGCAGCAAGGGAAGAGAATGCCGTCAAGCATCTTGTGGAATCGCCGCCTTTGGCTATTCTTTCATGGCAAGAAATAGATGCTCTGATGCTCACAGCCCGCGAGCGGTGGCTTTTGAAAGGTGACTGCAGCCTTGACGACAGAATACCGCATAAGGCGCGACCGTGAAAGCGAGCTGCTGCGATACCGCTCGCGCAACGGACTCCTCGATGTGGACCAAGTGGAGTCAACGTTGTTTCGACAACAATTCCGCTTCGAGAAACGGGATCTGAGTGAACTTGTTCGTCTGCTGCTGATCCCCGACAAAATATGCAGTGCTCAAAAAGTGACGGTGATCGGCCATGATGCACTGTGCCTTTTGCTCCGGCGGCTCGCCTATCCAAACAGATGGTGAAACAATCGTGTGGTGCACAAATTCGCAAGCAATTACCGAACAAAAATTCACGCAGTCAGATTCGGAACTTACTTTCTCAGGTTGACTATGTCCTTCGCAGCGTAATAGGATAACAGGAGCTCCGTTCGACTTCGGACATTACGGGCAATAAACGGCATCCCAGTGATATCCTGCATCTTTGTGGCGATCACGGTCCACTGCACAGGGTCCGCGAATGGATTTAAGCTCCTCACATAGGCAAGGAGCTCCAAATCGAGGGCGATACCGAAATGCACGCGGGATTTGCTCGCTGCTATTACCACTGACCCGCTTGTTTTGCTGTCGGTCGCCGCCATGTTCTTAAGCTCTCGGCAGCGCGAGATCTCGCGAGAGGGCCACCGGTAGTGTACGCAACGACTGTAGCGAGCGCAACGCAAGCCCGGAGAACTAGCGCGCGTATCCCATACGTGCGCAAACGCACGCATCTCTCATAGGTTCAGCGCATGCGCAGTCGCGCCCCCGCTGGCGCGTTGCGTGCGCAAGGCCGTTGCGCGCGCTAAGCTAAAACTGTCTAATGCCTTTTCGCGCTTATCGCGCTTTGTCAGTGGTCGGAGCGACGGTCCGCTCGCGTTATCAACGGGATTAGCCGGCCGTGAGCGGCGGATGATAAGACTAGAGTAGAATAAGTCATAATGCCTTGCTTCAAAATCGCGGCCCTGTACCTTGATCGGTCTTTTCACCCAGCTTAGGATATTTCCAATCGTGCAGTTGCTTTCGTTTCTGCCGGTGATCCCTTTGAAAGAATTAACACTTGTCACGCTATCGCTCTCGCGCATGACGCGCTTGATGAGTTGGCGATAGCGAGGCAGGGCTGTTAAAAGAGATTTTGCACGGCGACGAATCTACGCAAGCACCGTCGACTACTCTAGAATGTATGACGATTCATATGCTCCCACCTATAACTGACGCCTAAGTTTTGATTTACTTCCTGGGTATAAGTTCGCCCAATAAACAGTTCTGTGGTTTACAGTCACCTTTTCGGTTAGTGTTTTCTGCCTGTGCGCCGTCACTACCGTGCCATTATATGCGTGAGTGGTCTTGCTTAAAAGGTGTTAAATGTAAATGGAGCTTTTCTTGGTCTGTTCCTCGTCATTAGTTAATTCTCAACGCGTTTATTAAAGGAACACTCAAGACTGGCATTAAATCAGTTTAAACTAGCATCACTCGAATGCGTTATTTTTGTTAATTTGGCGGTAAAACATCATTTGTTTAAAAAAATGAAAACAACTTTCGTTGCTTAATTTTCATGCGGAAGCCTCTTGCATCTGCACTGCTCCCTTGGAAAATTGAGAGGGAAGAGTCCTCACACTACTGAACTGTCGGACGCCTGGTGTTCGGGCCTGCCACGTCGTAGCCGGCACTGATAGTTTTATTTTGACAAAGACCGCGCGTAGGCCGTATGCATCACTCTAACAGGCCTTAACCGCACTGAGTCTAGTAAGTATAAGACGCTAGTCGAATATGCAGCTCACCGGCTTCAGTGTCGCGCAGTTGGTCAGGCTCAGGCATCCGAAGTCTGGACATTGCTGTGGCAGCGTAGTCGCCAACTCTGCGAGCCAAAAGATGCGAAGTTTCTAGTCTCAGCGCAAGCGAGCGCGTAAGCCAACATTTTATACCGTTGCGGAGCGTGCAGTTTGAGGAGATGCGACGTGGTTACGTAATGAGCACGCACTTCCGTCGACCAATTCGTAGCAACGCCTGACGAGATTGCTTGAAAAATGATTGCAGCGTGCTTTGAACAGCCCGATAGATGTGGTTAAGTACAGCAGCTTGCAGTTGAAGACGCAAGAATAGTAGGGGTGTGCGAATACTCGAATATCACCGAATCGAATCAAGCAGTGAACGCTCCAATAATCCGATTTGCTAATCAAATATCTACTATTCGATTTTGTTCGAATATTCAATGTACTCGGTGTATAGACCTATGCAGTGCGTCATCTCGCGTGTGCTGCGGAGCCCCTCACTCTCGATGCTGCCCAAGCGAGCGCTGCACTTAAAAAAATTATGGGGTTTTACGTGCCAGAACCACCATCTGATTATGAGGCACGCCGTAGTGGGGGACTCAGGATTAATTTGGACAACCTGGGGTTCTTTAACGTACACCTAATTTTAATTCGTTTTCGGCCCAAAAGGAGACGGGCCGCCCCGGCTGACGCGGTAGCGGATTTGTCACTGCGAGTGCTTGTGGCCTACCTCATGCCATCCCTGACGTCGGCCAGATGCGGTGATCCCACTTCGCCGCGTCGGCCGGGGCTGCCTCTATCGGTACATTAAGTTTCGTCCGGGTCGGCAGGACCGAACGGAATGATAACGCGACAAAAGCAGCGCACATTTCGTGGAGTGCGAAAGCATGTGCGATGATCGGGCAGATTAGCCGCCGATAGGCATGGAGATCGTGTTAACACGCGGCGACGACCTTCACGCCGCTTCAACAGCAGCCATTCTAACGTGCAGGCGTGATTTCGGGACCGATCACTGCTGAGCCACCCGTACAAATCAAAACCCCACAATGTAAAAAAAGAAAATTAGGAGTTGCTTAGCTCGGCTATATGCCAGGATATACGTAGCGTGAGCTAAGGTTCAGCTGGTTATTCTTAGCTTTCCTGTTTGTCTAGGATTAGCTTGATTATCATGCTTACTGCTGCTTCAATGACACACACACGGTATACGCCTTGATGTCATCTACGGCGTCTTGTTGCTGCTGCTGAGATGGTCGGGCACGTCGCTCAGCCTCCTGGCGACGCCGCTTTGCTAGACGTTCCACCCTTTTATCTGGGGCGCGATCTTGTACGCGTTCCAAAATGGAACGGAGGCGTTCCGTTCTATCGAGCCGCACACGATTGGTCAATTTCAACCGCGACGTTCAAATTGACCAATCGTGTGCGGCTCGATGGAACGGAACGCCTCCGTTCCATTTTGGAACGCGTACAAGATCGCGCCCCTGGTGTCTCCGCAGCACGTTTAGCCTTCTGTTCGTTCTTCCTACGCTCAACCGCGTATTGCCAGGCGGGATCCCATGAGTTAAGCTTCTCCGCTCTTCTTCTCCATTCCTATACCACACTGGCAAACGCCCCGCTATATGTATACCCCCACTGATACCTCTGCGCATGCGCACAAAATGAGAGGCGCTATCAAGCGGCTCCGGCGCAGCGTCAGACTTGGCTACTGCGCAACAGATGCGCACAGCTGCGCACGCGCCAGTGCGTCTGCTGCGGCTATGACGTCATTCCTCTGGAATGCGAAGATCGGCGAGGCGCGCGCGGCGGCGGCGGCTCCGGCGTGCCAGCAGTGCGCCGTGTGACGTCACTGCGCCTCGCGCATGCGCAGTACGGTTCTCCAGGAGCCACGGAAACTGCTCAACCTCGGCCTGTGTACGATTGTAACTCACGCTACAAAAGTAGCGCCAACTAAGGGGCTTTAGCGCCAACCACTTCCCTCCTCCTCCGTTCCACTGTCGCGCTCGGCGCGGCCAACGCGATCGAGGCGTGATCTCGACAGTGACTCCGCCTACGTCGCACCTGCCGTAGCAGACGACAGCTAACGCGCTACCAGAGGATATCCGCGGCAAACTTCGATCGCGACCTTCGGAGCAGGTTTTGAGGAGTGATTTTGCTTAGTCAGTCAGTAACTGGCCTTTATAATGCCGTTTTGGAAGCAGCAACTCAACGATGCGAGACGGCGCATCACCAAGTGTGCAGCAAGCATTTGCGTTGACCGGATGGTAAACAAAAAAAGCCTTTTGCCCTCGCCTTGTCGGTTGCGGCAACTGAAGGCGCAGCTAAAACCCCTGTATATAAAAAGTAACGACACTCTCCTCCTCCGCCTTCCCTCCTCCTCATTTCTCCTCTCTTTCGTGCTCCTTTTTCGACCGTTGCGCCGCCTCCACTGCTTGAACGTAGCAGACGACCTTTCGTAGAGTGAATGCACGCTTTGCAATGCCGTGCGCTTTAAGCTTTCGCGTTGGCGTTCTAGCTCCGAGTAACTTCGTGTATAGCATAGGATTTCTATGCGGAGGGTTATATATATATATATATATATATATATATATATATATATATATATATCATCGGCTAACAAATGTTTAACATTATCGCTCGGCGCAGGACGCGCCTGCATGTATCGGAAGTTTCTCGAACGTTGTCGATGCTTCTATCCGTTGTCTGTTGTCACCGACGCTTATGTAATCTGATTATATGAGCGACGCGAACTCTCTAGTACTTTCTGGAAGACACGAGGGCACCAGGGATTACTCTGGAACCTTCGATGACTCATGTAGAAAAGCCGACGCGTTTCGCCGCTGATCAGCTTCGACTATCGCCGACTGTGTTCGCCGCTATCGTTGTACTTCGAGTGCAACTTGCTTTTGTGGGCCCAGGTTCGCCCAATAAAAAGTCCGTTTCGTCATTCACAATTTTGCGACTGCTTACTTCACCGCAACTACTACGTGACAATATATACAAATTCAGTGACGGCAGATTTTCCCCCCGTTTTGATAACTATTTTTATAAATATCTAAACGAGCGCTAACGCCGTACCATGACGATTCCGAATGTATCGCGTGCACTACATTTGTCAATGGCGTGTCGCAAGATCTTGTTGCGAATGGTTGTAAATAACACGTTTACGATCGAATGCCAACAACCTGGCCTCCAGCAAACCCCCAGTAAGCTAAATAATCCGCTCCGTCCTTGCCACTTGAATTAGCGGCGCGTATAAGCTATGACGCTCAAAGGCTGGTGGAGGGCACGGACGCACCAGCCTTAGTGTTCTACAGCAAGTGCGTCTCAGACACATAGTGACTGTACGAACTAATAGTTAAACGAACAAGCAAGCGAACTACTAAATGAACGAGCAAACGACTAAATTAACGACGACTAAACCAGCCAGTGAACGAGCGGGCGACCGCATGTTTTCTTTGCGAGTGCTCCATCCCCGCATCGTAACCTTCACACACTTTAATGCTCACGCGAATTAGCACGTATGTACGTCTCAAAGACCTATGATGTTGTCGTTCGGCGACGAACGCACCCCGTAACTCGGTTTCGAGAGAGCCCGCCCGTTTTTCTCGGTGCCTTTGTATCGCAAATCCACCGGGTGGACGCCAACGACGAACAAGAACAAAAGAGGCAAGCAAGCTATTCGCTCTAAAGAAAGCTATCAGGTAACCACAAAAGGCAGAGCTGCTTTCCTAAGATGAGTTTTCATGCTCGAGCCTCCAATGTCAAAAGGATTGAGCTTGATCGTAAGTTTCGTAATCACGTTTTCACATGCAGATTCACGTGCCTGCGAATTCAAGCCAGTTGGCGTACAAAACGATTAAGCTTCTTGCCTTTGCTGAAACTAATTTGGCATCCGAAGGCGCAGCAGGTCATGGTGTTGGAAATTGCCGTGAAGCGACTTCGCACTTGTCGCAAAACATCGTTCCAGACGTTCGCCAACCAAAGCAACACGGAAGAGCAACGGCGCCAACATGTGCTCCTCGCCAGTCGGTAGACGCGTATCAGGCGAAAATGGCGATGGAGCGCGATCGTAAACAAACGCAGCCAGCGCCTGGCGGCGCGACGGCCCACGTGATGCCATTAGGCCAATACCGACGCGGCGACGGCCTCGGACAGTGCGTGGAGGAGGCGGCGGCATTCTTCAAAGCGTGACGCTACTTTTTACATTGAGGGGTTTTAGTTTGCATGCATTTGCGCAGACGGCAGATGAACGAAGGGAGAGGAGTGGGGGGAGGAGGAGCTAGCGTCGCTCGAACTTGCCGTGACCTTCAGATTTCAGAATATTTCGACAGGTGGCAAATCCCGCCGAAATAGACAATGAAACGGTGCGGACGGTGCCTGCTATTTACGTAATCGCCGGGGATGGAGTTCTGCGGTCATTTCGTCTGTCGCGCAGATTGGCCCTGCGATAACCCACTTGCCGTAAGTATGGGATATCCCTTCGATATTTTGGAGAAAAACTATAAAGCGAAACTGCCTATGCAATAAATCAAAGATTGCCGCAAAACACAGGTCCACTCTTTAACAAAGAACCTCAATGGTATTACTACAACTCAAAGATACTAATTCATTACTTTCAGAGGGAAAAAAGAAACACTTGATTATATTCGACAGGAATTCTATGCATAAACTATTATTTTACTGATCTTTGTATACTAGAACTGAGCTATAATCAGTGCGGGCATACTAATTGGTGTTCCCTTTAATAAGAGTAGGCCATACTGTATACATTGATTTCTATGTAGCTGTTAGTTACTGATAGCTTGCTACATTCTTGTTATGCAATGATAGGAGACTCCCGAGCATGTGTAGCACCGTATTTTCTTGCCCAAAATTTGCAATAATTGAATTTTGTGAAAAAGTATCTGATATTTGATTCAATACTCAGCGTTTATTTCTTGATTCGATTCTACATTTGATTCGAAATGTACTATTCGCTATTCGCACATCCCTAACAAATAGTGCTCAATACTACTGAGCATTTACGCTGCCCGCAAAAGCGCTTAAAGTGGGCTCAATGCGATCACTTTCTCTGTAGCGAAGTGTGAAAGCACGAGTAAAAAAAAAAAAAAAAAGAACAGCACTAAGGAATCGTCTGGTATATTGGTTGACTGAAACCGAGTGAATTTGTATAGCATTAGTCCAATGAATGAACAATTAGCTGGTATTATAACATCGTGAGGCTTCAGGTCCCAGTTACGCGATCACGACTAAATAGCTACGTAAAAAGACTACAACAGGGCCTGCTATTTTGTAGCGATGCCTTTAAAGTAATAATGCCTTTTCGCGCTTATCGCGCTTTGTCAGTGGTCAGAGCGACGGTCCGCTCACGATATCAACGTTGATAACGCGAGCGGACCGTCGCTCTGACCACTGACAAAGCGCGATAAGCGCGAAAAGGCATTAATACTTTAAAGGCATCGCTACAAAATACCTGCCCAGCGTGACTGGGACAAAGCAATGGAATGGATCCCACGTGGTGCTGGAGTAGGCTAGTAAATAGTAAACTGTTACTGATACGGGAAGGCTATGTGAAGCCCAGTGGAACACGTACACTAGGCAAGTCGACCCGTTTCACCACGCACACATGACTACATTGATTTGAGCGGAGAGGGGGGGGGGGTCGCATCACCCGCGAATCCGAACTGTTTCTGCTACGTAACTAAATATCTTCTATGGGAAGACGCTTCCTGTGTGCCGGCAATTAAGCCCGATGTATTCATACCGAAGAAAGACCTCTTCGAGCGTGGTGACAGAGACGCCGAAGCTGGCGATGCCGAGCTTCTCCTTGTTCTCTTCGAGGTGGCTGAAGAGGTGCTTGAAGGCCGGCTGATCGTCGCGCCCGATGCGCAGCGCCATCTCCGCGCCCACGTTGCTCTCGAGCTCGGCCGATGGCGCGAACGCAGCGACCACGTCCATCACGGCATGCGGGTCGCATTGGGGCTTCTTCAAGATCGCCATGTGGTAGCCCGCACCTGCGCACACCGAAGGCGTGGAAGTGTGTGCGATTTGGACTAGGAGGTATTGTTCTGTACGAAAGGGTAATTCCGTATTTGAATGTTCAACGCGCATGCGGAAGTCGTATTCTTCGTCCATCATTTTATGCGACAGCAATTATATGGACACTCCAGCCGCATTTCTACCCTCGCCGTCGCCGTGAGGTTCCGTATAAAGTCCACGGGCGATGAAATCGTCGTCGCGCACTGTGTGCTCTTTGTGTGAGTGAAAGAGTGCGAGGGCGAGTCGGCGATCTTCGCGGGAAGCGCGAAGTTAGCGCGCCGTCTTCCAGTCGCGCGCAACGCTCCGGAGGGAGGGTAGGGAGGTGAGGGGGAGGGGGGGGTTACACCGCGCCGTCCGAGCAAACGCGCGCGCCCCAAGGCTCTGGGGGGAGGGTAGGGAAGGGGGAAGGCCGAGTTCTGCACCGGGCGCGCCCACCCGAGCGGCTGCACCTTGAAAGCCATCTGCGGCGAGGGCGCAGTCCTCCCTGTGCTGTGTTTTCGCGGCTTAGTTCGCGTTGATGCGAACCGTGATACGAAGGTCAATTCGCTCGCTGCTGCTGCCGCGCTTACTCGCTACAGCGCGTTTCCGCGGTCATCGAGTGAGATGCGTTCATGTTTGCTTGTGCGCGCGTGACACCATGCTTGTTAATTTAGTTAGTATGCCTATCTTTAGAAGTTTATACAGCCAATAAAACTACTATACCTACTTCGTATAGCTGTCCACTAATTCGCTATCGCAATCAACGCTTAGCCTTTCGGGTGGAACTGCGACGTTTTTTCGGGGATACCTTCACTTATGCGGGACGTCGCGCGTGGCGCGACGCCTCACGGAAGTGATTAGTGTTCTGCCCACGTAAGGTAGCCAATCAGAATCCACTACTCATACGAATGAAACTACTTGACTCCTGGTGAAGACGTCAGAGCGCAGGCTTTAATCATC
Source organism: Dermacentor silvarum (assembly GCF_013339745.2). Taxonomy (NCBI): domain Eukaryota; kingdom Metazoa; phylum Arthropoda; class Arachnida; order Ixodida; family Ixodidae; genus Dermacentor; species Dermacentor silvarum. The sequence continues at coordinate 248,448,561 of NC_051155.1, forward strand.
GATCAACCAATAGATTGGCGCGGTTTAACGTCCAGAATTAAGATGGGCACTGCAGATTACAGAGACGCCGTATTGTATGGCTATGCACCGATTTTGAGCAGCGAGTGTACTTTAACATTAAGCGGCTTTAGAATTATAACTTCTCCGGCCGTGAATCGAACCCGTGACCACGTGTTCCGGAGCATAACGACTTATCCACTGAGCCACACCACGGTGTGGTGGAATATTGATGTGACACCGTGCTTCAGATTCAACCACGTTTAAATTACACAAGATGTTTACTGCCAAGAGTCACAATAAACGAAAGCACGGACGTGATAGGCGCAGCTACCCGGCTGTCACTCTCCCCGTACGATTGCATAGTTGTCGGGCTATAGCGCGAAATTATGCCTAAAAGCTCAAAGCCTTGTGTTTTTAGGCTGTGTTGGTTAAACGCTGCATCTGTACTCGTCCCCACCCAGTTACTTAAATTAATAACAACAAACTTTAAAAAGAACTCTCGCGGACTATATAGTATTAAAATCTTACTAAATACTAAGGTTAACCTAGACTGTTCTTTGTATAATGACGGAGCTGTGAGCATGTTTGATTTTTCAGAAGCTCTGCATAGCAGGGCGCAGCAAAAAAAAAAAAAAAAAAAAAAAAAAAAAAAAAACAGAATAAAAGGTATGTTTGTGATGTGTATATTCGGTGTCCCCACTCAGTGAATAAGCTGAGGTTCACTAGGAGTCATTAAGCGTTGTAGATGCGGGACGTTAACTTCCGTGATTCGACCTTAAGGTGCTCCTAAGTTTGACCTCAAAATATTTGTTCAACTATATTACACGGTGACGAGTAAACATGCAGAAATGCGAGCCCGAAACCTATCTCTCCGCCTACTGAAGTGAACTGTGCTAGACTAAACGACAAAGGAAGCTCGTACGCTCTCGCGGTTACTGCAGTGAGCGAGAAACATAGTCAACAGCTCGACCAGAAAAAAAAATAACAACCCTTAAGTCCGATATGCGGCTGTTTGCGTGTGTAAGAAGGATAAATTAGCACAACAAACCAAGGTTCTTCTTGAGGAAGAAGGGTGAGCCACAGCACTGGACAATGCCATTGGCCATGATGGCGATACGATCCCCAATGGCGTCAGCCTCTTCCATAGAATGCGTGGTGAGCAGTATGGTGCGTTGTGCCTTCTCCGACAGGAGCAAGTCCCACATGTCCCGCCGGGCAGCCGGGTCCATGCCAGCCGTTGGCTCATCTAGGATCACAACCTGCACGCAACGTGGCGAAAAAAAAAACGAAAAAAAAAATGGCAGCCATCCCAAGCTCACGACCGGCCGATCCCGGTGATAAAAACGGTGATAAAAGCGCATCACCGGGTAAGCCCCAACTGCGTTTAATCGCGAGAAGTGTCAAAGGTATTCCGATAAAAATATCGTAATAAAATGAGAAACGACCCTAATCCTCGACTTAGGTGTCTGCTAGTGGCACTGGCACCTCGGCGTTGGTGTACCCTGGTGTAGGGCGGGAAACCGAAGTCAGAGGAGTGAGCGAACAGGACTGGCAGGAAACCGCCACGCACAGAGGAGAGGGCGAGGGAGCGAAGGAGAGCCAGGAGGGCGCGGCGCGTAGCCCCCTAGCGGACGGCGCACGAAGTGCACCTTATGCGCCCCTCTGCCGCTGACGTGAGAGGATGTAACGAGCGCCGGCGCGCACCTGGCACGCGCTAGCGAGCGACAGAGCAGGTGCGCGCCGGGAGAGAAGAAGAGGAGAAAACCCCATAGTCTCCATAAGAGGAGATTATGGGGTTTTACGTACCAAAACCACGATCTGATAATGGGCATACCGTAGTGGGGCACTCTTGAATAATTTGGACCACCTAGGATTCTTTAGCGTGCACCTAAATCTAAGTTCACGGGTGTTTTCGCATTTCGCCCCCATTGAAATGCGGCCACCATGGCCGAGATTCGATCCCGTGCCCTCGTGCTTAACAGCCCAACACCATAGCCACTAAGCAACCACGGCGGGTCCTGTGCTAGGCAGGCGTTCACTCTGTGTCAGGTGGTGCGTAGTTCTAATTAGCTTGTTTTATTGCGATAGCAATTATATGGACACTTCAACCGGATTTCTGCCGTCGCCGTCGCCGTCGCCGTGAGATTCCCTATAGATAAAATCTTCGCCACGCGGCGTATGCAAGAGCGGAAGCGTGCGGGGACGCGCGCTATCACGGAGAGCGAACGCACTCAATCACCCACGCGCAAGCAAAGAAGCGGGAAGCCAGCGCCGGAGGGAGCGCGGGGGGGGGGGGGAGGCGCACTTCTACTCTGCCAACAACCGTGCTCGTCGCTCGCTCGCCCGCACCGTCTCTTATCACCACACGGCTCTGACCTTTATGCGCCGTGCATTCGCCGCTCAGTTTCCGTTGAAGCGATAGACCGCACGTACCTTCGCCCGCGGCGGCGTATGCGCTCGCTGCCAGCGTTTTGACAGTCGTCTGCAGTCATTCAGTGTGATCTATTCGTGTTTGTTTGTGCACGCTCACACCACGCTTGTTCATTCAGTTAGTAATAGTCGGGCCACATTTTCCAACGCACGCTACACATGCAATGCTGCCCGGATCGGCTGTGCAGCACTACAGGTGTGTCCCTTCGCACGCGCTGCACAAGGGAAGCGCTTCTCATCAACACCACCGTTTCACACGCGCCTTCTCGTGGTCATCGAGTCTCTCTTCATGTCGGTCTACTTACGCCGCAGCACACCTGCTTACTTAATCAGCTCATGTTTACTACAATTCATATTGCTACCAAAGCCGCTCACCTTACTTCGTATGACATTGCTGTGTTGCTATCGCATTCATTGCTTCGCCCTTAGGGCGAAACTGTGACCTTTTTATTTTAGTTAGTAATGAGCGGGTAGCCCTGGTTTAATGTGACGTCACTGATGACGTCGCTTCTGGTCTTGGGAGTTTCACGGGAACCTTTAGCGATGAGGTGGGTATCTAAAGTGTGTGCTTTTGTGTACGGTAATTAGACTTCCCTTAATTGTTTCGAATTATTCCTGACAATTATCTCTTTACTGTGCTAAACCTGTGCTCTGACATCTTTTCTATCATCACCCATGAGTAGAACTATCGATATCCACTTGCTTTTATTTTTTAATGATTTATTTTTAATTTCCGTCCCACCTCTGTAACAAACCAGAAGTCGGTCCCTAACCGGAAGTTGCTGCGCAAGAAACAAGAGTCACTCAGTTCTCGTGCCACCAAAAAAGAAAAACGATAAGCTGAGAGTTCAAAACGAAAATCAGGCACCACCTAGCGAATGCGCATTCACTGGCAAATAACTGGAATGTTCTCTCTTAGAGAATGCTTGCCTTAAAACTTGCTTTGAGGACATCGCAGTTTTGTACAGAAAATAAAGTGGCATAATTTGGTTCATAGAAGTGCATCGCGCAAAGACAGCCGTTGGAATAGTGTCATAATAATTAAATGCCGGATACATCTAATACCGATTGCTTTTTTAAGACGGAACTTGGCAAGCAAAATCGTTTCCACGCTTCACAGTTCGTGCTACAGCGCTGCGCCAGTCGAAAGTGTTCACATGGTAGACGCAGGGCATACCATACAACACGCAAGAATGGGACGTACACATGATGTGCAAACAGAACAAAAGACCGAGGTTACGTTAGCTGACTAGTTGGTCTGACACGCTCACGTAAGGTGTACAGCACTTCCTCGTCTGTGCGCGCAGAGCATCCAGTTGTCGGTTACGCAAGACAGCTCGTGACGTAACGACTCGCTGCCTTGAACAAGAAATGATAAAGAATGTGGGCCAGACAGATAGGAGATGCGTGGAAAAATAAAAGGGCGTTGTCGATTATGATTGGTGGAGCAATAAGAGTGAGAGGCAAAGCGCGGAGTTGCGCATGATGCCCGTTTTCTCCCCAAAAAGCCTATGCATTACTTCGGAACGCAATTGCAAAACGAATTCATCATTGCAATAAAGGCACGGCATCAATTTTTTCTCATTGTTTCTTGACTACATGCCGCAGAAGTTGGGGGCCTGCGATGAATTTGAATTTTCCGGTTTACTTATCAAGCACCTGTCCACTCGTAAGCACTAGGACAAAAAGGCGTACCTTGGAGTGTCCAATGAGCGCCACGGCTATGGACAGCTTCCGTTTCATGCCCCCGGACAAGTGCTTGGCGAAAGTGTCCGTCTTGGACACCATGTTCATCAGAACAAGCAGGTTGAATGTCTGTTCGTGGACATCGCTGTACGGAACCTTCTTCAGCTGCGAGTTGCACGGAGATGATTACAGCACAAACTCTTACGCATAATGTAGAAATGTAATTCGGCTTTCTCGAGCCTTCTCTGTGCAGTGTGCAAAAGAAGACATTTCAGGACAAAAGTGGTCAAGACTTTTTGAATATCCGAGTTTTACAGGGTCGTAATATTAGTGTGCATACATTGAGAGACCCGCATATGGAACAACAAACAATGAAGCGATTCGTAATTTTCTGTTTTGTAGACCGATATGGCAGTCTTGGCCAGTTGATGAGCGACGCTTCTGCGCGAGTTCGTGACAAGTCCTGTTTCGTTTGACAGTAGTGCTTTTCTTTCTAGGCACGTTTGGCAAGTTGCATTAATTATTATTAATTAGAATGAACGTCATTGATTGCGTTTCTTTCAAGTATGAGCCAGACTCTTTTAAACGTTTTATGATGTCCGTTGTAGACCTACCTGTGCTTCATTCTCTCGAAAATACGCGTGAGTGATGAACTGTGTCTCCCGTGTGTCTGTCATCACTATTGCTACTTTCATAAAAGCCATGGCCTTCTAACTTCATCCTGATAATTTGCATTATCAACTGAGTTAAAAGCCCGAGGCACGTTTGGAATGGTATTGAGTCTCTCTCGACTGTGATAGGTTTTCATAGCTATTCACGTTGCCTTTGAACTTTGACTGTTGCCATCTTTGCACTGCTATAGACAAAAGCCAGCGTCTTATAGCCAGGGGTGCTGCTGAAGAAGTTATCTCGGCTTCAGAAAAGCTTTAGATTTTGTGGGCGATTGACAGCTATTAGGATGTATGTGGTTGGTTCTAGCTCGCTCAAGGAACGCTACCATGCAGAACACACGGGTCTGAGAGTTCCTCCGCATAGAGAAACTCCCCAGATTGGCGTATACCTCAACATAAACAGGCGTTGGAGTTGCACTCCTTTCATGTCTTCCCCACTTACTGCGGTAGCTCAGTGGTTACGGCACTCTTCTGTTGAGCTCAAGATCGCTGGTTTCATACCCCGGGGGCGGCCGCATTCCGACGGGTATCGAATGCAAAAACGCTCGTGTACCGCGCTTTGAGTGCACGCCAAGTGGTCAAAGTAAATCGGGAGCCCCCCATTACGGCGTCCCTCATAACCCACTGTGTGCTATTTCGGGACGTTAAACCCCACCAAATTCCCTTCCCACATTTCTGTTTGCTGGATTGGGGGGCGGTTACGTCTCGTTGACAAGTTGTACAACCCCTTCAAACGTCGTCTTTGTAAGACATTATCGCCATGTAGTTCTGAATTTTAGATGAAGCCAGCCTAGTTGGTTCATCTTTAATATAAAACTGAAACAGCATGAATGAAACGAAGACAGAAAAATACGCACGACACTGCAAGCGCTGACAAGCACCTATCCTCTGGTGCGTGTTTTGAAAGTGAAGCTTTATTTTGCGAACATCGCCGTGTTTTGTGATTGTGCGTGCGGCCTGGCTGTTCACTTGCCGAATGGGCCAACCAATCACAGCGGAGCACGCACGCCGCGCGCGCCGCTGGGTTCCTTGCAACATCACCAGATGGCGCTTGCCTCCGCGCATGCGCGGCAACGGCGGCGCTGGCTGTGCGGGGGCAAGAAAAATAATAAGCAGAGAGCTCGCCTTCGCTCATCCGCTGGCTGCCGGGTAATGAGGAAGTAAACGCTTCTTGCGGATAGAATGGATTCGAATTGCGCTACGTACGTATGCGCATGCTGCCTCTGAAGCCATGATGCGCTCAAGGTGTCCGTCGTACTCGCTATTAGTCAGCAATCCACTTAATAAAAGGCTCAGTATAATGTGTGTGTGTGTGTGTGCGTGCGTGCGTGCGTGTACTCGTTTTTCGACACAAAGATTCGCTTTACTATATAGATTCCAACTCGTCGGATCTGTTGCAGACTTTTCTTTGTGTGCTCGTTTCAGTCGTGATGTTTCAGCTTATATCAGAGTGCCGACATCAGCGGTGTGAAAAGTAAATGTGCAGATTTACTGAACGAGCAATGCATATGTTGAGGAAACGGGGTTCACACATGCATAAGCGTGTGAGCATTCCAGCCGCCTGGTGCACAGCGGCCGCCCACTCAACCTAACACCCACGGCGTGGAGTTATCATCATTGTCGCGCTTGTCTTTCTTGGATGCAACGCGCGCTCGCGCGAAGCATTTCCCGCGATGCACGTGGTGATACCTCGCGATGAATTGCAGCCCGGCCAAGGAGGTGTTGCTTGCGCACGGTGAAAGCCGCGGTGCAAGTGCTCGAACTGTTTGAATTGGCGTGAATCATTGTCCCTCGCTTTTCTACCATTCATCTGCACCTCTCATTGGGGTCTCCTCTGGCAAATGCGATAGCATCCACTCTCTGCTGAGAGCGCAAGAGAAGAACAGGTCTGTTTGCACAGTACCGTTCAGATGAATTTACAAGGTTTACAATGCATAAGTGACAGCCTATAGAGTGAAATTATACATACTAAAATCGGGGGACCTTGTGATGGATATGGTGGAAAAGCAAGTGCGCGTTAAGTAAAATACTGACGCCCGGAGAGACTGTGAACGTGCATTTGTGGTGTGGGAAAGCCTGTGTATGAAGTGTGCGCGTGGAGAGATCATTTCCTGGGAAGATGGCACAGAGACGCAAATGGTTATATTGTGCTTGTGGTAGAGCAAATCAGATTTATCCACGCTGACCATCTGCGGCCATTCTTCGCTGGTCCGGGAGCAGATCTGCCGGCGCCTACATCGGCTAGCTGTTGATCAACCGCCGAGTGATATAGTGTGCAAGCGGCCACCCTGGGTGTCTACCACAATGTGGCCGCACGACAACGAAACATAGTAGCCTATGGTGCTAAATATGGCACAATAAAACTATTCACCACTATCACCCTCAAGAACCACCGCAACAATATCTGCGCTTCCCAGCTCCACCCTAGAGCCGCCTTCGTAGTACAACTCGCCACCAGGAGGCCCTCAAGTAGACAACTGCTGCAGATTCACCTACCATGGCACAGAGGTGAAGTGCTTGTAAGCGTCGTCAGCCGAACTGGTTTAAGTGTTCTTACTATGCTAATTAATGTATCTTTTTTTAAGGTTGCAGAGCTAAGCGGGGAGGATTGTGGTAGCGTAAGCCCGAAGAGCGGAACGCCGGACGAACTGATGCACTGCACATGGTACTCTGTGACGTCACTGTTGCTAGGGCTACAAGGCGCACTGCCTGACAACTGAATGAACGCTTTTGGTACTGGACCGGCGTGCTTCGTCGACGCCATTTCAATATGAACGGGTTCTACACTTGGAAATGGCACACTTGCCATCCATCTATAACAAAGCTGCAAGGTTGTGGTCGAATGTTTTCCACGCACCTCGACAACCGTAGGAGCGCGCGCATTGAACGAAAATGACGGGCGCGGATATAATGGTTATATAATCTTGCTCAAATACTGTGTTCATGTAAAAGTGTCCAAAAGCAGTGCAGCTCAGCGACATCGGTCGGCATACTTGAGAAAGGGAAGGCTACATGCCGACAAATTGTAAAATTAGATGACCTATAATATACGGCTAGTTGACTGTTGAATTATGAAATATGGGACACATGTTGCAAATATTGAAGCTGGACAATACTGGTCAATGTCCATCTTGTTTTACATGGTATAAGCTATATGTTCAATCTGTGCCACATGACCCCTTTAAGAAGGACCACTGTCAGCTCTCGCGTCCGTGCCATTTTGATATTAAGAACGCTGGAAAATGTGACAAAGAATGGGGTCGCTCCTAAAGGCTACATTCATAGGTCAAGATGCCGACCTCATACGTAGTCCCTCTTTCCTGCCTCGTCAACGTTATCTCGTGTGTAGTACGAGTAGCATACCCTGGAGAAGAAGTAGAGGTGCTCAAAGACAGTCATCTCTCGGAAGTGGATGTCCGTCTGCGGACATACGCCCAAGCTTTGGTGCGCCGCCCGGCTGTTGACGTTCACGTCCTGGGACTCGATGAACACCGAGCCACTCGAAGGGGTCAGCTGCCCTGAACGCGACAATGGCGAAAAAACGGTCAAGTTTGCACTCAGTCGTGGAAAGATTAGGCACAGTGAAACCGTCGATCCTCAAGTCTTACTGGCTGCTACTGCTAGGTATTAACTTGGTTGCTGCTAGGTCTTAACTTGATTTAACTTAACTACGCATGTAGGGAAGGTATTCTCGAGCGATCATTTTCGGAGGTACCTTCCCTTTCGCGACATTTCGCGTGACTAGCGCTGGACGCGTCGGCGCCTATGAGCGACAGCGTTCGTGGCATGCCACAAACGCAGGCAGGCTAACCAAGGTTGGCACAAGCCAAGAACGCTGTTGCTTGCGACGCCGAACGCGTTGGAGGCTATCCGCTCGATATCTAGCGAAAGTTGGCACGACTAAACGCAGCCCCTATTATGACAAACTCCGAGGCCCAGCGCATGCACACTGGGCGAAAGCTATGCACAGTGTACGGGCGGCGCGCAGCAAATGACACGCCATGATGACGTCACAGCGCATGCGCAGTAGCACGCAGCTGGCGGGTGCTCGGCGGAGCCGTGTCTGTGTCGGGCGAAGCGAGTGCGCACCTGCGCCGGCGGTTACTAGGCGACGCGATTTGATGGCATCGCTACTGCTGTGGCGCTTGCGCGGCTAGGCAACTATAGGCAACGCGGGCGGCGTCGGCAGCAGCTCTGCGCGTTGCCTCGTTGGCGCTGCTACAATTTCTTTATCTCTCTATCTCGCTCTCATTTTCTCTTTCCCTCTCCCGAGCATTGCGTGCGACGCGCACACGCTCTCCTTCCCTCTCCTTAACGTCCCATGTCAAGGCAACATATGCACGGCACGGAAAGGAGGCGAGGCACACGCCGCTCCGCGAGGTGGTTGCTCGGCAACGCCGTGACGTCATAGCTCGGCGAGATTTTGCGGCGGCAGGCGGCACTTTTAGGGGCGAAGCACCTTAGGGCCGAGCCCTGTCCCTCCTCGTCGTCCGTAGCTCTGCTTTGCATGGAATCCGCTAGAGGCGCTGGAGTCGTTCCCGACGCGCGCACTCTTTCTCACTTCAGCCATGAATGATAACGGTCACTTCTGATAACGGCGCGCCCGCTATGGATGAAAAGGCGAGAGTGGCGGCTCAACTGCAAGCGGAGTCGAGGGCTCGCAAAGCTGCGGCAGCACGGCGACGCAGACAACAAGTGCACCCGGAGTCTAGGGCGCGGGAAGCTGCTGCAAAACGGCAACGCCGGCAAGCGGACCCGGAAGCTGAGGGCTCGCGAAGCTCGCGCTTGAACCGAGCATCGGCGCCACCAACCTCAGGTAGAGAACGCTTCCGGCGTTTTGCCGCCGCTTCCCGCACTCTCGCCGCCTCTGGGTCGGCTTGCCGGCGTCGCCGTGCTGCTGCACTGGTCACAAGGCAATGTACGGGGGATTCAAGGTTACCCGATTGATCCCCCGGTGCTTCGCCATTCACGGCTACCCGATTGATCCCTCGGTGCTCCGCCGGTGCTTCGCGATTGATCCCCCGGTGCTTCGCCATCATTCACTTCGTGGATATGCGGCGATTTTTTAAGGTTAGCCGGAACAGCTTCGCTGATAAAAACGACGCTCACCTTGACATTGCCAAGGCGCTTAACGTAGCGCCCTTAACTATTTCATGGGTCAACTCTGAGCAGAACGGGACGTGAATACGCTCAGTTTAAATAGCCAACTAACGCGGAACCTTCCGTACTTCAGGCGTAGTTTCTGGATGTTAGAACTATAGTCAACAAAAGCAGAACGCACGCACCGGTAATCATTCGCATGGTAGTAGTCTTGCCCGCACCGTTGTGGCCGAGCAGAACAGTTATGTACCCTTTGGACGCCTCCAAGTTTATGTTGCTTACCACCGTAGTCTTGCCGTACACCTGGACACAAGAACAGCCAAGTCACGACAGGGTAAAGTGCTCATGCCTGCAGATCACTGCGCTTCTGGCATGCACTCGGTTGCTTTACATCCCTTAGCATTGACGAGTGTGGATGATTTCAGAAAGCTCGCGAGCGTGAAATATTTATAAAACTTACATCGTCGCGACATGCCGGCAAAGAGCAAGCTGTTCCCGATTGCTGTCCAGTTTTTGCCCGGCAGATGGAGATAAACACAGGGTGTTTCAGCGAACACATTCAAACATATTTTTAAAGGTTGCCCGTGGTAGATAGCACAATTCTAGTTCATGAGCTGGTGTACTCATTACTTGCAAAAAATTAAAATGCATAATCGTCTTATTAGCAAAAATTCACCAATAAAGGTTTTAGCTATTTACCTTATGGCCCATATGGCAATTTACAAATTCTAGCCGGGGGAACTAGTTCGCAAGGCGGATCCACTTGGAACGAATTTTCAGGATGACACCAGTTTCGAGATATTAATTCCAGAACTTTGGGGATAAATGCATTGACGTTCCAGTTACTTTCTTACGAAAACATCGTTTTATGCATTGAATCATAAAAGTAACTGTAATGCCAATGCATTTCTCCCCAAAGTTCGGAAATTATTATCTCGAAACTGGTGTCATCCTGGGAATTCAGTGGATCCGCCTTGCGAACTCCCCGGCTAGAATTTGTAAATTGCAATATGGGCCATAAGGTAATTAGTTAAATACTTAATTAGCGAATTTTTCTGTATTAGTTGAATATGCATTACAATTTAGTTTTGTAAGTAATGTCCGCCTCTTCGAGTAGACCAGCTCATGAACTAGAATTCTGACACAGGCAACCTTAAAATTTTTTAAAGTGTTCGCTGAAACACCCGGTATAGTCGGCGTAGATTTATACCTTGTTAAGGTATAAATCTACGCCTATCTAATATATGGGATATGATATATAATATATATCTACGCCAATCTAATATATGGGATATGTACAGCGCGGTGCACTTTAAACGGAACATCTTAATGTGCGACTGTCACTTTGTTGGCATGTTTTCTTCAACTTGAAGCTATGCCAATGCACTGCACAGGGGCGGAGAGGTATACCAGCGCCAAGCACGAGTAATCTTATACAAAGCCAGGTGACTCAATAGTTTCTAGAGGGAAACAATTTACACAGGTGCTATCACTCGTGTTCCCTTTAAAATTGAACCTCACAATGCATGAATCGAGGGCTGTCTATTTCCTGTATTAACACAAAGCTACCCAGTCAGAAACGTAGTTTTAACATTCATGCACTTTGAATTGTTTCCAATTGGTTTCAGGAAAAGAAAATGCCGAGTGTGTAGCGCGGCAATATCACTTCAGGTCACATGATTAGTAATGGACGCTATAGCAAAGCTGTGGTTTTCTGGTGCTGCGGGGCTGCGTGATCTTTTGTAGTACTTTTTTTCTTTAGCCACTCTACAGGGTGTTTCATTTTAGCTGCACCAAATTTTCAAAAATTGCCTGTGGCAGATAGCACAATTATAATCCTTGATCTAAACTACACGATGAGGCGGCCATTACTTCCACGAGAAATCAAAACGCCTAATTGAATAATTAACATAATTACGTGAATTACCTTTTTAATTAATTATTTTACGGCGCATCTTTCAATCTACGAATTATAGCCGCTGAGTTCGCAAGGCGTTTCCACTTGGAAAGAATTCTCAGGACTGAACCAGTTTCGAGATATTAATTTTCAAAGTGTCCGATGAAATGCATTGGTGTTCCAGTTACTTTTGTGCTTCAATGCATAAAACAGCGTTTTCCTCAAAAAGTTAACTGGAACGCCCATGCATTTCTTCGGACACTTTGAAAATTAATACCTCGAAACTGGTTCAGTCCTGATAATTCGCTCCAAGTGGAAACGCCTTGCGAACTCAGCGGTTATAATTCGTAGATTGAAAGATGTACCGTAAAATAATTATTTAAAAAGATAATTAGCGTAATTATGTGAAGTATTCAATCAGGCGTTTTGATTTCTCGTGGAAGTAATGGCCGCCTCATCGAGTAGTTTCGATCAAGGTTTACAATTGTGCTATCTGCCACAGGCAATTTTTAAAGATTTGGTGCAGCTAAAATGAAACACCCTGTATATGTGCAATGCAGTCATCTCCGTAAGCGGGTGACTGGTGCATGTAAGATATTTCTCTTGCCTTGGTGAGGTTGACGAGCCGAACTCCCGCAGGCTCCTTGGAAACAAACTCTTCGAAGAATATGTCCGCGTTTTCTTTTGCACATTCTCTTGTCTCTCAGTCTCAGCGGCTGTAGGGACGTGGTCTTCAGGCTGCACGCAATGAAGCAACATTGGTATCGCTGTCTCTGAGTGCAGTTGTCTGCGTTCGCTACTATTCCTTCATCAAGTAACTTGCGTACTGCCAACAATTGGGAATATGCAATTGAGTAATTGTTCATTGCAAAACCTGTTAATGACCACGAAAGTTAGTTATGAGCTGTAATTAAAGCAGCCTCATGGCTAGCTACTTGTCAGAAAAGAGCGCATAATTAAAGTCCGCCCTGCGCATCACTCAATCCAGCAAGGACCCAAGACAGCCCCGCGGCAGCTTCGACAGAGGGAAAGAGCGCATACGCCACAGACAGCCGACGCGAACAACACGGACACTAGAAGCTTCGAGAAGATACGCGAGGGTTACGGCATCGAGAGAGAGAGAGAGCGCGTGCCGGAACACCCTCTCAGACAACGAGACGAGAGAGAGAGGGAGTACTACAGCGTGAGCGTGTGTCAACGGATGAGTCACCACCCTCTTCGACGACGCTCCGACGGCCGCGGTCGAACACGCGAGAAATGTCTAGAAGATTCCCAGGCTTTGTTCATGCTACGGGATCACGACTGCGTCGGAAGGTTTGAGAAGCGCCGGCAAAAGCAATAAAAGCGCTGTGCGGGAATCAGAAGGGGGATCAGACCGCGCCGGTGAAGAGATGAGACGTGAAGACTGACCGTCTGCAGAAAAAGGGGATTCCCCGGCAAGCAAACCAACGAGTTCATCGAGCGTCTGCATCTCCGGAAGAAGTTCCTTCTTCGAGATTTGCCTCGAGCTACGCCGAGATTGTCCGGCTCAAGACCAGCACGGATGAATACGAGTGGACACTGTGATCCTATTCATTCTGTACTGAACGTATTGGACTCGTAGTACTTATCGTTAATTATTTTCCTGTGTTTTGTGAATACCCATTTGAATTGTATTGTGATGTGTCTAGCCGAAGTGTGCACGTGTGTATGTAACTGCCTTGTTTGAACTGCCTTGTTTGAACAATATATTTTTTTGCGTTTTGACAACTCTGGGCTCTGACTCGGTCTTTGGACCACAACCGGCGTTCGCTGGCGAACAAGAGGGCCCTTATTAATTGTCCTTGCTTTCGCGGGGTTATTTTCTGAAGCTGATAAGTCGGCTTTGGCATTTGCCCGGCGTTGGCGCCTCGTTCACGGGGTGTGTGACACTATTACAGCTGCGTAGAGTCAGAGCCACGTTAAGTCCGCTCCGATCTTGTCCATGCGCGTGATGTGTGACAACGGCCCACAGCGCTCGTATTATTGCGACAACAATTATAGGGACACTCTATAGGCGAATTTTCGTGGTGGTCGTTGCCGTCACCGTGATGTTCTGTATAAAGTCTTAACGGCGACAATATTGCGCCCCGCGGGTCGTATGCTGTGTGCGGGTACGAGGGAAAGCGTGTGAGGGTGAAAGATGGTGATTTGATGCGCCTTGGCGGTCACGTGGTGAAACGCCTGCTAGGGTGGAGGGGACATGAGGGGGTGGGGGGGGGGGGGGGCAGGTAAGCGCGCGTCTCTCTAGCGCGGCACGGTGGCTTCGCACTGTACGTGGCCCTCTCTAAGAAATAATCGGCGGCGGGTGCAACGATGGGGCAACCGAGATGGCTGGTGGCTTGATGTGTGCTGTTATAGCGTGCGCCCAGTGTTGGATGTCGCGTAACCTCAGTTTAGGAGGTGCGTTGAAGAGACAGGCAGCACGAATCACTTGCTCACCACTGCAGGCGCTCTTTAGCACGTCAGCGTTGTGACAGCGAGTGTTCGCGTTCATCGAGTGAGGTGTGTTCATGTTTGCCTGTGGTCGCGTGACACCATGCTTGTTGATTTAAGTTGTAAATGTATATGGCCAATAAAACTATGAATCTTACTTCGTGTAGTTTTTTAGTACATCGATATCGCTATAAATGCCTCGTCTTTCGGGCGAGACGGTGACTTTAAAAGAAAAAAAAAGGAAAATATCATCATTTGAATTTATACCTTGGCGAATATGGCTAAACAGCGAATCCTCACCTTAATCAAAGACAGTCGCCAGCTGATCCTCGGCTGACTGGCGGCCAGCACCTCCACGTACCAGAGCACCACGATGTACATAAAGGTGTCGAAGACAAGCAGCAGTATGACCGACATTAACGACAGGCCTTGACCAGGGTTGGGGTTCACGTCAAGGTTGCGCCACTGGATACCGTCACCTGGAGAGCACAATAGTTTAGGAAATGTGTATAAACAGCCTGCTCGTGCTTAAATTTGTAGCGTGGATGGATGGAGGCTACATGACAAAGTATAACAAAGAAATAAGGAATAGTTTTTTTTATAAATGATTGAAGCAAGTGGCTTAACGCATGGTGCAGAACGCAAACTACTCTTGTGTTCTATTGTATTCTCCTTCGATGATTTCTGAGCATAGGAACGATGTACACAAGGATGATGCGTCTGCTAACATTGGGTCCGCTATTCCTCTAACTCCCTGGTAGCGCAAAGGTTTTTTTTTTCGTACTAGAGAGGAGGTTTAACAATGTAAAGTATTTGGGCAGTTGGTGTTGATGCATACATTAGAATGGCGCAAAACACAAGACGAAGTAGGAGCATACAGATCAAACGAAAAGAATCGACACACGCAAGCGTTGTTGCCTGTATAAAACTTTCATTTAAGAAGGCTCATCTTTGTCCCTTCATCCTCGTCCATCCGGTGTTAATGCACCATTCGCAAGTACATGGCAAGAGGTTTAGATAACGTTCTTCAGGGAGAAATAAGAAAAACCACCACCTTAATAGTTAACCCTAATAGTGCGGATTAGGACGTCCTGCAGAATAATCGAAATACAGAGTGGTGTTACAAGACCTTTTGCATAATGCAACAACCCTGCGCGCACAGAGTGCGGGCTCCCGCCCCCATTGTGAATGACAGACATGCATGGGAGAGCCGCCGCGGATGCGCAAAAGAACAGTTCGTGGGCCGCACCGCATGCAGTCTACCACAATTCTCGCTGAATTTGCTGCAGTGTTCTGACATGACGCCTAATAACGTGGCCCTGCAAACGCAAGCTTCCCCGCAAGGGGACGGGTGGAATGTCTTGGCATATTCCTACGCCTGTACCACGAAAGTGCCTTTTATTATACTACAAAGCAAAAGCTTCGACGGGGAAAGGCCTTTACTTTAGGAGCTAACTACAACTCATTTGTCATCTCTTACGCCATTCTGAATTGGAACAGAGCAAACTTCCCGAAAAAGAGGGAAATAAGCTATGAGGAGTATGGCATGATTTGATGTATTATTTATTGTTGTAACTATATCCCGCGCATTCTCCTTATAGCTTACCTGACAAGTGGACTCGCACGCGCTAGAGTATTCGTAAGTTTCACCTGGTCAGCTTGTCGCAGCCATTCTTGCCCGGGATCTCATTATTGGCACAAGAAATACGACCGCTGTTATTACACAGCTTTAGGCGAGTGACGCGGCTCAATTACGACGAGCTCCCATACGAGTGTGAGGCACGGATAAATATGCATGTGTGCTAGAAGTGCTGCGAGTTGGGCTATAGTTGGTTATATAAATTCTTAATTTTCTTCAAGCGATGTTTTTGAACACAAAACGCAGAACAGGACAAAAGCAAGAGCGTAACTAACTGTTCGATTTCGTACGCGTTATCGCTACATGTGTATGTCTAGGTAGATAACAGGGTAAACCTTTCCCCCAGACTTGAAGCATGCGCTTCTCCTTCGCTTTCATATGGACGAGCGGTCAGCATGGCCACACAACGGCCAAGTTCACAGGAGAAGTCGGTGCGTTGAACGCCAGATTGAATGTTTCGCACTATGTACCTCACGGCTCGACCTGTCCACGAATAGTGCACACTGCTTGTATAGCGACCGTGCCCACCGCAGCAGTAGATCGGTACGCCTAATTTCAGTGAAAGAACGCTGGAGAAACGAGCACAAAACATACAAGCACGTTGTGGGGCAGGCGATCGGCTACTAGAGCCTGCCCATGCCTATCCTTTCTTAATGGTAGCCGAAATACAGCGCCTTCTGTTTCCAGCACAGAATTGTCGGCTTTACGCAAGTCCCCTATCTCATGGCCCCTGCGTAATGGACATGAAAAAAGATCCATCGTTGTCGAAGTGCAACGGGGGAACTCACCACTCGCTTCGAGTAACGTGGTCACGGTGATGCCCACGGGCAGTGCAGTGTTGCAGAGCAGACAGGCGGCCACCAATGTGGGAAGCGTGTGGTCGTCGTTAATCGAGAAGAAGAACAGGAAGGGCGAGAAAGTCGTGATGTAGGCCACGGCCAGCGCCGCCACCGAAGTGTTCGCTGCGTGGGACAACATAGAATGCACAGAGGTCAAGCTTATGGTCCAATCGTAGCGGCGGTGGTTGAGCACAAGACTTGTTCACAGACCTCAAGGCCGAAGTCACAGATTGAACGCATCGCTGTTTACAAAAGTTTCGGGAGAATATCGCCTGCAAACTTTTCTGCTTCTCAAGTATTCATAGCGTTACCAGTAAATTTGGCCAAATGAAGAAAAAACATTAATGATGCACAGTTGAAGTTCAAAGTGAGTCACGTGTGCTTCGCATGTTTTAATTCATCAAAAACTTAATTATGTCATTATTGTATGAAGGACAAGGCATCCTTCATTAAAATCCACCGCTGATATGCAATCGAAATTTTCCTGGGACCATAGCCAATAGCGCTGTTAGCAAGCGGACAAGAGTTTCTGCCACAGCAGCAGCAGTTTACGCCCAGGCCATGGATAGCCTGCATTTGAGAAGTAATCCGAATTGCTGCAAAACGGACATGTCCATCGCTGCACAGCTTAAATTCCGCAATTGCAACACGGGCTCTAAACATGTATGTTAGGGAACATCGGTGATTCGCTAATTAAGCCTCACGAAGATTCGAATGGTTAGAGCGCACCTTTACGTTTAATTTCAATGCACTGATAAAAAAAAGGATCCTGTGTAGCACACCATTTTAACACGAAAGTGTTTTATGCCGGGTTCGGCTGATTTCCGGCAACGGATGTAACAGATGTGACGTCGGCTCCGGTGCCGCCATCTAGGAGCGGTGAAGCGAAGTACTGCATCGTGACACTAACAAGCGCCGAGAGGGAGCACTTCGGTAGTCACAGCGCAGCGGAGGCTCCAACGCGGTGTAGCCATAGAATAAAGAACCAAGTGTCGCCTCGTGCGTAGCGTTGCATACGATAATTATACAATAAATAATCATACAGTAAAAAAAAAAGGTCAGCCCTTGCACGGGGGTGGAGATGGAAGATCAGCGAAGCTGTACTATGATTGGGATTATGTATTTCCAGTTATGACTATTACGATGTGATGATGTAATTGGTTATTTGAACTATTAAAGAATGAGAAATATATGTGATCTGGTGGTTTTCATTTATTGAGTGACCACAGGGACCATGGCCTTATGGTCGCTACAGTACACCACCATAGGGTGTACGGTAAAGGTTGGCACGTTCTTCATAAACACGTCACCAACGCCGCGCGCTGTCGGTGCGAACGCGGACAAAACGCCGCCGCCGCCGCCAACAGTTCTGCGCGTTGCTGGTGCTGCTCCCCTCCCTCCCTCCCGTCCCCCCAGGGCCTTTCGCGCGCCGGAAGAAGTTGCAATTTCTCTCCACCGTGCGTTTGCTCCCTATGAAAGCGCGCGTCCCTCGCGCGCTTTCACTCGCACATACAGCATACGGCCAATGAGAGTTTTTGTCTACACGCGGACACAACCATCGGAGACTGATCCCTTAACAGCTTTGCTGTAAAAACACTATTAAAATAGTCCGATTGCAGGATTCTAACACATAACCACTAGCAGAGCAGCTCAATTATTGCGATAGCAATTATATGGACACTCAAAAGCAGATTTCTGCCGTCGGCGTCGCCGTCGCCGTGAGGTTCCGTATGACGTCAATGGAGATGAAATCGTCGCCGATGATGATGATAAGTGGTTCTTGAGGGAAAGGGAAAGGTTGGCGCTATCTTCTGCAGCCCTTGAGGGAGCACGGCTCAGCGCCATCGAACGCTGTATGTGCGAGTGAAAGGGCGCGAGGGACGCGCGCTTTCACGGGGAGTGAACCCACGGTGGAGAACAAACGCGCGTATTGGCGCTGAGCCGTGCTCCCTCAAGGGCTGCAGAAGATAGCGCCAACCTTTCCCTTTCCCTCAAGAACCACTTATCGCGTTCTGCGCCGTGCTCCCTTAAGGGCTGCAGAAGTAGGCGTCTCTTTCCTCCTTTACAATCACCATATATGTAGAGCAAACGCGCCCCCCTCCCCCACGCGCCAGACACCGTGGAGGAGGGGGGAGGGGGAGGGAAGGGAGGCGACGTTTAGCTGCGGCACCAAGTGCCTATTTATATCAGAGGCTCCGGCAACAGTCACCAACGCCCCACGCATTTTGAGCGAACGCGGGCAAAACGCCGACGGCGTCGACAACAGTTCTGCGTGTTGCCGGTGCTGCTGCATGTCCAAGTTTATACAGCTCATAAAGCTAATATCATTACTCCGTATAGCTCTCTACAATTTTGCTATCGCAATTGATGCTTCGCCTTTCAGGTGAAACTGCGACAACTTTTTTTAAACAATGCTAGGAGGCATTGGTTTAAACCATTTCGCCACGGACGCATGGATCGACAAGCGACATAAAACTCCCTTATGAATTTATCGCTGGCAAGCCAGTACATTGAGACGCTTGTCGCGTTTCGGTTTGGCCACCTCGACAATTAAGCTGAACCGTTGTAATTAGTAACGACTGTCCGTTTTCGCAGTCTTTTGCATTTCGAAAAGTATAGAGTGCTCTGAAATTTACAGCAATGAAGGCATCTAAAACGTAATAAACAAAGGCAAAAGAACGTCTAAATCTACAAGCACGAAGATCAGACAAATCCATGTACTTCTGTGTCCTTGTCTAGGCAGTTAGCGACGGATTAACCTGTGGCGCCTTATCGCCTATGGATTGCGGCTTCAACGTGCACCAGCAGTGCATCGTCTACTGCTTCGCTTGCGATGGCACCACCTAAGACTACTGCTGCGCTAAATGGCGCAGAAAGGCAACGACATCCCCAGGCGAATCTCGCTTTGCTCCGGCGAGTGACACGCCAGCGTGAAGCAGAATGCGCACGGTGCGAACTCTTCCATTGGCATTCTTGCAGCTGTGCGCGTCGCAGTTTGACTAGCTGCCGTAGCCACTACGGAGCCGGACCAGATTGCTCGCACCTTCGCCCAAGCCACTCGCCAGCAGGACGCCGTGGGCAAAACAAACCGGCCCGAAAAACGTGTGCCTTTCGCTGCAGCGGACCGTGAGTTCCCGAATCAAACATGCAACAGCTTCTGTGAATACACGTCGTGTTCTGCCTATTCCTATGAGAAAGAGGGATCAACCATAATTTTTGTCTTCTTGCAATGTTTTTGGTTTCGGTGCTGTTGCCAGCCACAACTCTGCAGTCGTCGGGCGTACCATTGTTGAAGAACGATCCGACGAAAAATGAGAACGAAGTCGAGCTGGCCGAATACGCGACAAGTAGCAGGAAGAAGACGGCCGGGTCGCTGTTGCGCAGCACAGGCCCGTGGCTCGAGAGCGGCGCCGTGACCACGATCACCAGCAGCCCGGAGCTGGCAGTCATCACGGCCAACGTGGCGAAGAACCAGGCCGCGTAGTTTAGCCAGGGGTTCACGCCCATCATCTCAAGCAGGTCCTGGTGGTAGCGGCAGAGAAAGGTATTTTACATTGCGCAGCATGGTACACTGAACCTGTGAACGAGCTGAACATTATTTATAACACGCAAACGCAAACGCAAACGCAAACGCACGCACGCACGCACGCACGCACGCACGCACACAAACACACACACACGCACACACGCACACACGCACGCACGCGCGCACGCACACACACACACACACACACACACACACACACACACACACACACACACACGCACGCACGCACGCACGCACACACACACACACACACACACACACACGCACACGCACTCCAAACACGCACAAAGACAAGCTCGAATATTTACGCATGGATATATTGCACACCACCCCGAAACAAAGCATAAAAAATAGGGCACCAATCTAGGAATTTAGAATACGGAAAGACGAGAAAACGGCGTAGTATAGAAGTGTACGCGAACTTGGAGACGACTTTAGAAAAGCTTGTAATGTGCATCCCTTTTATACGACTCTATTGGCATCAGAGGCAGCGCAGTTCTTGTTACAGGGCGGAGAAGGGCGGACCTTCATGCCAGACTCCTTCTCGTAGCCGACCTGGCGGACGGCGGCCAGCGATGGGTAGATGAAGCTGAGCAGCACAATGATGGGCAGGAAGTACTGGACGATGAAGTAGAAGCTGTCCACCGTGTGCGGCGGTAGCGGGAACCGCTGGAGCCTCAGGTGCGTGATCGGTGGAGGCTCTTCCGGGTAGTGCTGCTCCTGCGCCTGCAGGAACTCGAGTGTGTGCTTGAACACCTGCCGCTGCAGGTACAGGAAGCCCTCGGTCACGTAACCTGCGCGACCGCGACCCAAATCAAACCAATGGTCCACCGTGGCGTCAAGGCCAGAATTATTACTTGCAATGCAGGGTGCTTTGTTCAAAGGTTATATACATATCATACGTATAGGGTAATCAGCTTCCTGTAGAATGTTTCCAATTAATGATATATAGGCACGGCAGTACAGGGCAACTAGAATAGTGAATGTACCGTGTGCGTGCACGTCTTCATATATGTTATGCAGAATACTTGGTTAAACATGCGAAACCACAAATAACGCTCCGGCTGTAGCCAAGAGCCATCGCAGACATTTTATAAAACAACGTATAGACAGGATGCAGGCGGCAGTTGGTTAACGCTTTTAATTACAGCTGCCTACGGTGCTCAATTATATAGACATGACTCACATTGCTGCTGTGCATTTCGCAGACAGATAAATGTCTGTAGAATTTCCTGAGCAAGGAAGGCGCTGCACCTTTCAGGGCATAGTTTCGTTTCACAAGAAAATCGAAGAAAAAAAATGGAGGACGCTTAAGCTTCGCCTTGAAGAGTAGAACGCGATAGCGTTATCGGGACCCGTTCGCATCGCATCGTTCGCATACGGCAAGTAGGCTTCATTCACTGCAACAACACTGAACGTGGGAAAGCCAGCTTACAAAGACCAAGCTTACACCGATTCCTTTAAAGTCGGCTTCACTTTTAAACTGAAATGCATTGCTGGATTTTCTAGGGCCAATGTATAGTAGTCTTATATTAAAATGTGGACGCCCTAGCACTTTTTTAAATTTTATTTATTGTTTACTATTGCCCCGACGCGCGCAGGTCTGGTAGAAAGGCTGGAAAAGGGGTTTGTGTTTGAGTTTCCTCGTAGCAGAATTAGGTTTTCTCATACATTCAAATTACAATCCGACGACGATTGGTAAACAATCCGATGGCGAATCCGACGCGGAATGGTAAAGTCGTACTTTACCATTTTTCTGACGGATTTCACTGTGAGAAAGTCAATTTTTGTTCACCAAAACCTTGCACCACGTGGAGGGCCTGCGCGGTTGATGTGGTTGGATAATTTTCTCCACCACCCGCGATCACACGCCGGTTGCCGATGCCGAATTTTCTGCGACACGGGGCCCTAAACGCTATCGCGTTAAAAGGTAGTGATGAATATGAAGTGTTCTATTGTAATTAAAAATACGGTATTGATATCAACGAGCACCCCACTTAGATATAAGTGCGTTGGTGGTGTGGTATCGGGCCTCGCACGGCGAGGCGGCCCGACGCGCAGACCTACGTGGTGAGGCCTAACGGCCGGGGCGCTGAGCGCCGCAGAGAGACGAGATGACCTCTGATGGGGACCAAACATTGGAGGACGCTTAAGCTTTACCTTTAAGAGTGGAACGAGATAGCG